>NC_068431.1:23842597-24069155 GCF_023373465.1 Oncorhynchus keta
GCTATTTTTTTCGTTGATCACACAGTCTTCATAGATCGATATCTAGGCTATATATGGACAGATTTAATCGGGAAAAAAAGACCCAATAGTGATGTTTATGGGACACCTAGGAGTGCCAACAAAGAAGATGGTCAAAGGTAATGAATGTTTTATATTTTATTTATGCGTTTTGTGTAGCGCCGACTATGCTAATTATTTTGTTTACGTCCCCTGCGGGTCTTTTGGGGTGTTACATGCTATCAGATAATCGCCGAAAAGCATTTTAAAAATCTGACTTGTTGCCTGGATTCACAACGAGTGTAGCTTTAATTCAGTACCCTGCATGTGTATTTTAATGAACGTTTGAGTTTTAACGAGTGCTATTAGCATTTAGCGTAGCGCATTTGCATTTCCAGATGTCTAGATGGGACGCCTGCGTGTCGGGTAGGAGCAAGAGGTTAACTGACTTGCCTAGTTAAATAAAGGTAAAATAAAAATAAAAAATACCTAGGGGTCTGGTTAGACTGTAAACTCTCCTTCCAGACTCACATTAAGCATCTCCAATCCAACATTAAATCTAGAATCGGCTTCCTATTTCGCAAAACAAAGTATCCGTCACTCATGCTGCCAAACATACCCTCGTAAAACTGACCATCCTACCGATCCTCGACTTCGGCAATGTCATTTACAAAATAGCCTCCAACACTCTACTCAACAAATTGGATGCAGTCTATCACAATGCCATCCATTTTGTCACCAAATACCCATATACTACCCACCATAGCTGGCCCTCGCTTCATACTCGTCGCCAAACCTACTGGCTCCAGGTCATCTACAAGTCTCTGCTAGGTAAAGCCCCGCCTTCTCAGCTCACTGGTCACCATAGCAGAACCCACCCGTAGCACACGCTCCAGTAGGTATATCTCACTGGTCACCCCCAAAGCCAATTCTTACTTTGGCCACCTTTCCTTCCGGTTCTCTGCTGCCAATGACTGGAACGATCTGCAAATATCACTGAAGCTGGAGACTCATATCTCCCTCACTGGCTTTAAGCACCAGCTGTCAGAGCAGCTCACAGATCACTGCACCTGTACATAGCCTATCTGTAAATAGTCCATCCAACTACCTCATCCCCATACTGTATTTATTTATTTATCTTGCTCCTTTGCACCCCAGTATCTCTACTTGCATATTCATCATCTGCACATCTACCATTCCAGTGTTTAATTGCTATATTGTAATTACTTCGCCACCATGGCCTATTCATTGCCTTATACCTCCCTTATCCTACCTCGTTTGCACACACTGTATATAGACTTTTTTCTATTGCATTATTGACTGTATGTTTGTTTATTCCATGTGTAACTCTGTGTTGTTGTATGTGTCGCACTTCATTGCTTTAACTGCCAGGTCGCAGTTGTAAATTATAACTTGTTCTCAACTAGCCTACCTGGTTATATAATGGTGAAATAAAAAATATACCCTCCACAGGTGACCTGGCATCGGAGGACGAGTACCTGGACATCCCCAGTATCTCCAGACAGAGAGCGGGAACCTACGAGTGCACCGCCGTCAACGACATCGCCACAGATGTCCAGACCGTGGAGATCACAGTCAACTGTGAGTTCAATGTCAACCCAGTCCTGGCATGTATTTTACTACGAACGAAACGGAAGCAAATGGGCCAAATTGGGGAGGGACTAACACTGAACTTGTCCAATAAGAGAGACTTGTTTTTGTTGCAAAACGTTTTCCATTTGCTACAATGTGCAATAGGCATTCCATTCCCTTGCAGACAGTTTCTCTGAGTCAATGGTCTCATGACCAATAATTTAATATAGATGAATGGATGAAGCTCAGTTTGGGTTAATCTTAACTTTGTTCCAGTTCTCCAGAAAAACTTGTAGGGTTCCATTTACGTGAAATCAGTTTTGATTTGGGTTTAGCTTTATTGTTTTTTCACTTCACCAGAAAAACAGTTCGTGAAAGAAAAAATATATATAAGAATTTGTGCTTGCTATACATCATGCCTTATTGGCTGTCTATGGGTAAAGGTATTTGATGGATGTTGCCATAAATTGGGCATTTTAATGTATTTTTAAAAGACAGGAATCGTTGATCTTATTATACTCCCCTTGTAATCATTACAACATTAACTGTGCTCTGAAGTACCAGTTAAATTAAACCCCTCTGCATTTACAAATTGGTTCTCCAAAGAAGAATGGCTTTCAACTTGATTACAGCTGTTCAGATAGAGGAACATCCTTTCTGGATGGACCAAAACCTCGCTCTGCTATTTACACATGACCCCTGCGTGATACGTTGACCCCGTCTCTGGAACACTGATCCCATGAGTGCCCTTGTGTGCCCGTAGATGCCCCCAGTGTGTCAGAGGGCAGAGACGTTGGCGTGACCCTTGGCCAGAGAGGGGTGCTGGAGTGCGAGGCGGATGCAGTACCCGAGGCAGACTTCGAGTGGTACCGAGACGACAGAAGGTAACCCGTTGTGCATGTTTGCAAACATGTTGAATTGCTGCTTTTTCCAGGCTTTTTGATTTTCCTGGAAGTAGATTTTCAAGGAAGGTCATTAGATCATCAGTATTTTCAAAGGTGAGAGAGCGAGAGAGTACACTTGTAGAATGTCCCTATGGTTAGAGACCCAAAGCCTAACGGCCGTATATAATTTTATGTTGCACATCTTACCATTGTACGGGTTCAAGACACTGTTATTTCCCCTGTCATTGAACCTGCTTGGAAATTGCGATAAATTATAACATATAGTTAAGATAACAATGACATAAATGTAGACGTCGTGGTGGTCATCTCAGACTTTCCCAAACCCCTAGCTGCAGTAAGTTTCCATACAAGTAGGTTGTGAGTAACACAAGAGTTGTGTGCATTGTTGTACTCACATGGCTGAGGCAGCTCTACACTGAGTGTACAAAACATTAGGAACACCTTCCTAACATTGAGTTGCACCCCTTTCGCCCTCAGAACAGCCTCAATTCATTGGGGCATTGAGTCAACAAGACTAGATGTTGTTTGGGTAATGGACCATTCTTGATACACTTGGGAAACTGTTGAGCGTGAAAAACCCAGCAGCATTACATTTCTTGACACTCCCGGCAGGGTAGCCTAGTGGTTAGAGCATTGGACTAGTAACCGAAAGGTTGCAAGTTCAAATCCCCGAGCTGACAAGGTACAAAATCTGTCGTTCTGCCCTTGAACAGGCAGTTAACCCACTGTTCCTAGGCCGTCATTGAAAATAAGAATTTGTTCTTAACTGACTTGCCTAGTAAAATAAAGGTAAAATAAATAAAAATAAATCTACTATCATACATTGTTCAAAGGCACTGTCTTGCCCATTCAACGGCTTACTGCCACACATACACAATCTATGTCTCACTTGTTTCAAGGCTTAAAAATCCTTCATTAACCTGTCTCTTTCCCTTCTGATTGAAGTAGATTTAACAAGTGACATCTATAAGCGATTATAGCTTTCACCTGGATTCACTACGTAGGTCAATTTCATGGAAAGAGCCGGTGTTCCTATTTTTTTGTACACTCAGTGTATACTGTGCCTTAAGTATTCAGACTGCTTAATTTTTTTCCACATTTTGTTACGTTACAGCTTTATTCTAAAATTGATTAAATGAAATAACATCATCAGCAAACTACGCACAATACCCAATTATGACAAAGCGAAAACAGATTTTTTTTAAAGTATTCAGACCCTTTGATTTGAGACTCGAAATTGAGACTTTCCATTGATCATCCTTGAGATGTTTATACAACTTGATTGGAGTCCACCTGTGGTAAATTGAATTGATTGGACATGATTTGGAAAGGTACACACCTGTCTATATAACGTCCCACAGTTGACAGTGCATATCAGAGAAAAAAAACAATCCTTGAGGTCGAAGCAATTGTCAGAAGATCTCCGAGACAGGATTGTGTCGAGTTACAGATCTGGGGAAGTGTACCAAAAACATTCTGCAAAATCAAATGTCCCCAAGAACACAGTGGCCTCCATCATTCTTAAATGGAAGACGTTTTGAACCACCAAGACTCTTCCTAGAGCTGGCCAAGAACCCGATGGTTACTCTGACAGAGCTCCAGAGTTCCTCTGTGGAGATGGTGTAACGGCGTTCTTCGTTTGTTGAAAGAGAGTCGGACCGAAATGCAGCGTGGTGGTTACTTATGTCTTTAATGAAGAAAAACAGAACGATACATGAAATAACTAATAAATACAAAAACAACAAACGGAACGTGAAACCTATTACAGCCTATCTGGTGAACACTACACAGAGACAGGAACAATCACCCACGAAATACAAAGTGAAACCCAGGCTACCTAAATAGGTCCGGGTGGGCGTTTGTCCATGGTGGCGGTTCCGGCTCGGGACGTGGACCCCACTCCATTAATGTCCTAGTTCCTCCACTTCGCGTCCTGGGATGATCCACCCTCGCCGCCGACCATGGCCTAATAGTCCTCACCCAGAACCCCACTGAACTGAGGAGCAGCTCGTGACTGAGGGGCAGCTCGGGACTGAGGGGCAGCTCGGGACTGAGGGGCAGCTCGGGACTGAGGGGCAGCTCGGGACTGAGGCAGCTCGGGACTGAGGGGCAGCTCGGGACTGAGGGGAAGCCCAGTACTGAGAGGAAGCCCCGTACTGAGATGAAGCTCAGGCAGGTAGTAGGCTCCGGTAGATCCTGGCTGGCTGGTGGATCTGGAAGATTCTGGTTGACTAGCAGATCTGGAAGATTCTGGTTGACTGGTAGATCTGGAAGAATCTGGTCGACTGGCAGATCTAGAAGATCATGGCTGACTGGAGGATCTAGCTGCTCTATGCAGACTGGCAGCTCCTTGCAGACTGACAGCTCCTTGCAGACTGACAGCTCTGGCTGCTCCATGCAGGCTGACAGCTCCTTGCAGGCTGACAGCTCCTTGCAGACTGACAGCTCTTTGCAGACTGACAGCTCTGGCTGCTTCTTGCAGACTGACAGCTCTGGCTGCTTCTTGCAGACTGACAGCTCTGGCTGCTTCATGCAGACTGACAGCTCTGGCTGCTTCATGCAGACTGACAGCTCAGGCTGCTCAGAACAGGCAGGAGGCTCCGGCAGCGCTGTAGAGGAGGAAGGCTCTGATAGCGCTGAACAGGCGGGAGACTCCGACAGCGCAGGAGAGGAGAGAGGCTCTGATAGCGCTGAACAGACAGGAGACTCCAGCAGCGCTGTAGAGGAGGAAGGCTCTTATAGCGCTGAACAGGCGGGAGACTCCGACAGCACAGGAGAGGCGAGGCGCACTGTAGGCCTGATGCGTGGTGCTGGCACTGGTGATACTGGAGCAAGGACACGCACAGGAAGCCTGGTGCGGGGAGCTGCTACCGGAGGACTGGTGTGTGGAGGTGGCTCTGGATAGACCGGACCGTGCAGGCGCACTGGAGCTCTTGAGCACCGAGCCTGCCCAACTTTACCTGGCTCGATGCCCACTCTAGCCCGGCCAATACGAAGGGCTGGTATGAACCGCACCGGGCTATGCACCCGCACTGGAAACACCGTGCGCTCCATAGCATAACACGGTGCCTGCCCGGTCTCTCTAGCCCCCCGGTAAGCACAGGGAGTTTGCGCAGGTCTCCTACCTGGCGTAGCCATACTCCCTGTAAGCCCCCCCCAATAATTTTTTTGGGGTGCTTTTCGGGCTTCCTTGCCAACCGTGTTCCCTCGTGTCGTCGGCTCCTATCTCCTGCTGCCTCTGCTCTCCTAAGTGCCTCCACCTGTTCCCATGGGAGGCGATCTCTTCCGGCCAGTATCTCCTCCCAAGTGTAACAACCTTTGCCATCCAACACGTCTTCCCATGTCCATTCTCCGAATAATTCATCCTCCTTTCGCTGCTCATGCTGTCGCTGCCGTGTCTTTCTCTTCGACTCCATTCTCCTATAGCCCTCTTCGCACTGCTCCAGCGAATCCCAGGCGGGCGCCGGCACTCTCTCTGGGTCGACCGCCCACCTGTCTATTTCTTCCCACGTAGTATACTCCATACTTCTGCTGTCCATAACGTCCTCCCTTCGCTGCTCGGTCCGTGTTTGGTGGGTGATTCTGTAACGGCGTTCTTCGTTTGTTGAAAGAGAGTCGGACCGAAATGCAGCGTGGTGCTTACTCATGCCTTTAAAGAAGAAAAACGGAACGATACATGAAATAACTAATAAATACAAAAACAACAAACGGAACGTGAAACCTATTACAGCCTATCTGGTGAACACTACACAGGGACAGGAACAATCACCCACGAAATACAAAGTGAAACCCAGGCTACCTAAATACGGTTCCCCATCAGAGACAACAAGAATCACCTGACTCTGATTGAAAACCGCCTCAGGCAGCCAAGCCTATACTAGACACACCCCTAATCAACCACAATCCCAATGCCTACAAACACCCCAATAAGACAATACAATAACCCCATGTCACACCCTGGCCTGAACAAATAATTAAAGAAAACACAAAATACTAAGACCAAGGCGTGACAGATGGGAGAACCTTCCAGAAGGACAACCATCTCTGCAGCACTCCACTAATCAGGCCTTTATGGTAGAGTGGCCAGACGGAAGCCGCTCAGTAAAAAGCACACGACAGCCCGCTTGGAGTTTGCCAAAAGCCACCTCAAGATTCTCAGACCATGAGAAACCAGATTCTCTGGTCTGATGAAACCAAGATTGAACTCTTTGACCTGAATGTCAAGCGTCACATCTGGAGGAAACCTGACACCATCCCTACGGTGAAGCATGGGGGTGGCAGCATCATGATGTGGAGATGTTTATCAGCAGCAGGCAAAGATGAACAGAGCAAAGTACAGAGAGATCCTTGTTGAAAACCTGTGCTAGAGCGCTCAGGACCTCAGACTGGGGAGAAGGTTCACCTACCAACAGGACAACAACCCTAAGCTCACAGCCAAGACAATGCAGGAGTGGCTTTGGGACAAGTCTCTGAATGTCCTTGAGTGGCCCAGCCAGAGCCCGGACTTGAACCGGATCGAACATCTCCGGAGAGACCTGAAAATAGGTGCGCAGCAATGCTCCCCATCCAACCTGACAGAGCTTGAGAGGATTTGCAGAGAGGAATGGGAGAAACTCCCCAAATTCACGTGTGCCAAGCTTGTAGCGGCATATCCAAGAAGACTCGAGGCTGCAATCGATGCCAATGGTGCTTCAACAAAGTACTGAGTAAAAGGTCTGACTATTTATGTAATTTTACATTTTATAAATCAGCAAAAATTCCAATAACCTGTTTTCGCTTTGTCATTATTGGGTACTGTGTCAAGATCAAGCACATTTAAAAATATATATATTTTAGAATAAGTTTTAGAATTTTAGAATAAGAGTATCCTAACAAAATGTGGTTAAAGTCAAGGGGTCTGAATACTTTCCAAAGACACTATGTATTTTACATTCTTAAATAAATTCCTTTATTCATTCATTGACTACAGAGGTGTGCATCTCTCTTCAAGGATCTTCAATGGTTTTGACGGCATGGAGATCGAAGATGCCGGGCAGCTCTCCAAGTTGACCTTCTTCAATGTCTCTGAGGCCGACTACGGCAACTACACTTGCATCGCCATTAACAAACTGGGCAGCTCCAACACACGCTTTGTCCTGTATGGTGAGTACATTAATTACCATGTGTTCCAGGTGCAACAAAATGAACATGTTGTATGTTGGTAACACATTATAATAACTTTCACGAAAAGGCCACGATACATGTCCCTAAATGCTTCATAAAGTATTTGACCTGTTGTAAAGGTATACTATGAATGTTTACAAATAATGAAATACTTATTTATTAATAGTTTAGAAATAATGTATTAATGCCTGTTATCATAAAGTGTGCTGAAAATGTTGTGTTATTTCGACATTATTCTCATTTCACTTTGAATGGACTTTTATTCCTTTTTATGTGATTTATTTGATATAAATAACTGAGGACATTTCCATGCTTAACATCAGTCTGAAGCTGATTTAATGTAAGCATAACTGCATATACTCAATTTAGTAATCTGTGCCTTAATCTAATGCAACATCATAATGATTTAGGTTAACATCTTCCACCTCACTGTATGCCTTTTAACACTGCACCCACGGAGCTAAAAAGTCATTCACCAGCTTTACTTTCACGTTGTTCATATTAAGGCAGCAATGTCTATGATTGTTTGCTTTTGTTCGTTTTTATATATTTTGCTCTGTTCTGTTCCGTTTTTCTGGTGTAGAGGTTATTGAACCCACTAGCTCAACACTATTGCAAGGTTAGTACCGGTATTCGGCATGAGCATGTGTTTCGACCCACTCTCTGATGCGCTAACAGCATTCTAACAATGCATGATAAGCATTGCCATTTTCACATCGAAAACAAACTGATTATATGCCAATATCACTGGAGTATCATACACTGCTAATACTGAGGTGACAGGAGGACTATGTTTCTGCCACTGAAAGGGGTTATATAGTGTTTAAGCTCAGCCTGACGAAATAAGATTGTCAGAGAGTTACTGGGCTGTTCTGACTTCTTATGATAACTTCATTAGCTTTCAATTCCATTTATTAATATTGATAAGAAGTTAAAAGGTATATCTGACAGGTGACATTTCCTGGGAGAATTCTCCCAGGCTGATAAGGAGAAAGTATGTCACTGGAATCGTCGTGGAAATGGTAAATGAAGAGCTCTGAGCTTTTAAAGGTTTTTCTAACCGTGTTTTGTTCTTCTTTTTTCAACCGCCTAACCGGCTCGCCATGTGGCATGGCTTTATTTTGATTTTGCATGTGCTTCATCTGCTGTGTAAGTATCTATCTGTCCTACAACTATCATTTGTGATGGATCATGTGTGTGTTTTAACGGTTGTAACAATTTGTTATGCAATTTGTCCATCTAGTTGTTGATTTGTGTCTATACAGAAATCTCTAATGTCTAATTCTTCCTTCCCTCTAGTTTGTCATTAATGAATACTTGTAATAAAGGTTACTACTACAGTGTAGCTCTATGACTGACCTCTTAGCAATGTGTTAGCAATGAATATTGTCATTTGATGTGTTCTCAGCATCATCATTTTTTGTATTAATTAGACATGATTGGAATGTAAGTGAAAAAGGATCCATTAACTGTGGGGCTCCTCTTCAGAGATGTTTTAATTGCTTTGATTTGGATTGTGGGGGGAAAGCAGAACTATTATTGTAATCCACATGCAGGTTTAGGAATAATCTACAGTGGCAGCATAATTGGATAGATGTCCCAAAAGAAAGCCTGGTGAACTCCAAGAAAATCCAAGGGAAATTAGAAGTCATTGTATTAACGGTACTCGGCTTCAAAGTAAAAAATGTTATTATATCGTCCCTCTCTCTCACTCGATAATGCCCCATGTGGTCCAATATTTATTTACAGTAGGGTGAGGAATTATTGGATCCTTTGATCAAAATGAATAATGAAGACTATAAAATAAATAATACAAATAAAATAAAAAATAATAAAAATATATATTATTTTAAACTAATACAGTTGCTCAGGGAGGTTTTGTTTATTAAAAGTAGTAAAAAATATCTAAAGAAGAAAGATGTCTTGCTGGAAGATCTACTTGCAGCCAAGTTTCAGCCTCCTAACAGAGGCAACCAAGTTTTTGGCTAAAATATACTTGTAAAGTTAATTATGCTGTTGACCTTAACAAGGGTCCCAGGACAAGTGGAAGCAAAATAGCCCCATAAGATCAAAGATCCACCGCCATGTTGTACAGTAAGAATTAGGTATTTCCTGCATATGTATTGTTCTTTCGAAGGCCACATCATTGGTGTGCATGGCCAAACAGCTCTATTTTCATGTCGTCTGGCCATAGCACCGCCTAATCTTTGCTAAACGGCATTGGCACTTGGATTGGAACCGGTGCTGCGGTCATATGACATGAAAATTGATCTCCTTGGCCACGCTCACTAGTGGTGGGTTTGGCCTTCAAAAGATCAATGCATATGTAGATATACCTCATCCCTACAGTAAAATATGGTGGTGGATCTAATACCACCATCACAACCATTGTTTAAACTGCTATTGTGGTAAACATGTACTGTAATTATCAGGAATACATGATATGCTATAGGATATTTTGAAACTCACAAGATTGTTTTAGTGAATAAGTAAGTGGTTTGACATTTTAATTGGACCATCCTACAACTCCCTTATTGCTCCAGGCCCCACATCGTTAGCCCAGCCTCTGCTATCATGCTTCAATTTAGATTAAAAACTCACAGACCTCCTACCAACCAAGACAAAAAAGGCCCTGGTCCTGCTCTTTCCTCCACTGTCTATAAATGGTTATTGCTTGTCTCCCTTCCCTCAGTTGATTAGCTTGTTTACAACCAGCCACAATTAAGGCTGAACCGGGCAGCCGGCTTGGTTGGTCAAGGTTTCATAATATCATACAGTAAGACGATAATAACGGCGGTGATAAGGGCTCAAGTCAACAGGGCTTGCTGGTGATGAGAGGAAGAGAACAGATGCTTTAGCAATGCTTAAATGGCCGCCAAAGTGCCCCCAATTAAACATTCCATCAGCAGGAATCTGAGTATTCTGTAGTCTGGGAATGACCTGATTAGCATAGCAAGCTTAGGTACCCTAGCTATGCCAGGGATAACTTGGACATCTCTATGCTGAATAACAAGTAAACAGAACTGGGATGAATAACAATGTTCTCTTTTGAGGTGGGTACCTAATGGCACTAGCAGGCGTTTGGCCCGGGGTGTAGTTCATTATGTGCCTTGTGTCAATTACTGCAATCCATTCGTTGCTTTTCTGTGGAGTGCCGGGGAGAAGGTATTAGAGCAGTGAATCACTTGTTATCTGCAGATCAGAAGGTTCAAGTCAGCAAAACCAATCTTGAACACCACAAACTCATCCAAATGTTTTGTTCCCTCTCCTCTGCCATCCCCCTTGGCCACAACAGGACCCGGAGCAGTGCAGGACGGGAACAGCGGCTCGATGGGGACGCATGTACACACCTACACCTGTCTACTTCTGGCCATCCTTCAGTTTCTGCTCAGGTTTTGATGCAGTAAGCTTTCTGGCTTCCGAGGGGCAAGGTTGCGTGGTTTGTGTGTTTTCTCTCACCCGGAACCACAAACGTGATGCACATGAGTGCATGGGCTACCCTATTACATCATGTCAAACCTCTAAAACATATTATGTAACATACACATTTTTCTTTGTTAATTTTAGGAGTTTTAAGGACATAACAACATTGGATTTTCGGGTTTTGATTTGTTTTCGTTTCCCCTCCCATTATGGTATGATTCTCAAATGTTTCTTTTTGGGTGTGGTTTGTCTGTTATTTACATTTATTTATTTCAGTTTCTACCGAGTGACATAGTCATCTTAGCCCCAAGAGTCTTAAGCGTAAATCATAGTCCATTGACGTTAAGACGCAATAGTCCGGCATCCCATTGTGACATAGCTACGCGGCTCTGAGACCACCATCCGCGGGGGATGCACAGCCCGAAAGCGCACCTCCCAACAATTCCCAACCAACGCCGCTCCGGTACGCGTCCTTTATTCATTTGAATGTGGTAACGGTTGGAGAAAAAGCTTGAGAATTTGAAAAGTATGAATGCCAATATTCCAGAACACTGCTGTGCGTATGCGTACACATTTTGGACTATGATAGACGCTTTAGCCCCAAGATTCTTATCCCCAAGAGTTAAGTGTATGAGGTGAATGAAACAAACATTTCAAACAGGCAGTGAAGCAGATGGACTGAAATCACTCTAGGACCTAAAAGCCTGTTATCACGTTTTTTGTTGTTGGTGTAATTATAATTTAAACCTATTTCTGATTCCGACACATTGACAAACCACAACAATGGTCAATAAGAAATTATATTTTCTCAGCAATGTCAATTGTGATATTTTCAGTTGTTTGTGCTATTCTATCTATTTTGGGGATTTTAACACATATTTTGAAAGGGGTAAATACAATATCAAAGCTGTAATTGTGATTATTTAGGCAAAGAGCTTGTTTTTCCTCCCTTTTAGCTGGCACAAGTCTACACAAGGTGGTGTAAAGAATGACTTAACTAGTTATGAATGGGAAGGAAGTTATTTCCATTTGTGTGGACATCTAACTTCAAGTAATGTAATCTCTCACAAATGTTATTAATGTCACTACAACTGGTTTTACTTTAAGGTACTTTAAGTTATATGTATTTACATGGGTCATTTGCACACTAGGGTCAATTCTGAAGTATTCCCATCTCAACAGTGTTGGTAACAAAGAGGCTAAGGAGTAAGATTATGTCCAATAGCAACTCTATGGATCACTCTAAGGGCAAATTCTAACTTGCACTTGAAAGGATACTTTGGAATTTTGGCAATGAAACCCATTATCTACTTAAGATGAACTCACGGATACCACTTTTATGAATCTGCATCCAGTATGAAGGCAGTTAGAGGTAGTTTCACGAGCCAGTGCTAACTAGCTTAGCGCAATGACTAGAAGTCTATGGGATCTACTAGCATGCTAGCAGTTACCATGGACTAACACTAGTTAGCAATTGTGCTAACTATAGTTAACAACTTCTTTTAAACTGCTCACAGAGAAAATGGTATCCACAAGTTCATCTGACTCTGGGGAAGTAGATAAAGGGCTTCATTGCCAAAATCCTGAAGTATCCCTTTAAGTAACATTTTCACTTTGATGCATTGATGTCAATGGGAGACTTAGTGGAAATTGGACTGAAGTGGAGGTTAGTATTTGCCCCTAAAAGAGCCCAAAGACCTCTCAGCCATTAGTTTGTCTTTTTTTGTTGTTGTTACAAAATACCCTCTCATAACCAATAAGTATTAATTGTTTGGTTGTGTTGAACTGGTACATGTAAATGTACTGGAATGTACATGCAAATGTACTTTGACTGGAAATGCAAATGTTTTACATATATGGTCTCCCAATAGAGCACATATACATACAGTCCGTTAATATATTATAATTTTGTGTTGTATACCGGGTTAAATAATCAGGGCCGAGTTTGGATTGATTTGAAATCAGGCATATATTTGTCTCCTCTGTGACCTTGTCACCAAGGACACACTCAGGAGCTACAACAATACTTCCTGTAACCTTTCTATGTAACACAACATCCACTTAGTCTGACTCTATAGAGAAAACATCTACTACAGACGTTTGCTCAATGCTCAATTTGTTTTTGTATAACAGGAAAGCACACAATGCTCTGTGAAATCAATATGCAAGAATTCTGCAGCTTTCTTCTGTGCAATGCCATCAACCCTTTGGCCCAGTTTATAAACTGCACAGCAGTTGCTCTTCCTTGTGATCATTTTTTAAAATGTATTAAAATATCTGGACCCATATTCACAAAGTGTCTCAGAGTAAGAGTGCTGATCTGAGATATTTTTTGTATTTTAGATCATAATGAATACAATGGCATGGACAGGGGGGGTCTGATCCGAAATGATTTGTTCCTGTGTTGGTTTTAACGTTACATCTATCAGGCAGTGCACTTGTGGAGCTCATGAACAACAAATAATTTACAATGAGAAACCCCAATCGAGTGGTTCACTGTGGCTAAAAGGATAATTGTAAGGGACTGATGTATAAAAACAAATCCTAATTTAGAGGTCTTAAAGGTAGATTCAACGTTGTGAAATCATCATCATACACAGCGGGACAATTTATTGCTTGCTCCCAGAAATCAACGTCTAATCTGCCAGGACTGTTACTATTGGTTCTTCCTTAAATGGGCATGCCTCAGGGGAGGGCGCAGATTTAACAGTCAGTTTTGGCAGTTTTCTGTTGTTGATGTCTGGAAGCAGGAGGTCACCATGCCATGTCCGATGATAACATAGAGTGAAGTCTGCCTTCAATATTTTATTTGCAAATGGGGAGAAAGGGACACATTTTGATGTTAAGAAATATTTGACATGTTAATGGTTCAAACCTGTGGTGCTGCCATCAGAATAGGCCATATTACAGCAGATAATTGGGTGCATTTATCACACATTTCAAATGTGTGATGTCTGTGTGAGAGCTGCATTGATTTTACACTGATTAGGAATATCACTTTAATGCATGTCATGATTGGTGCAAAATACATCAGCGTAATGGTTTGCACCCCAAAACTATTTTTGAAATAAATACCACATGATTATTACCCTTGTAAAAGAGGTCTTCAGACCTCCATGGGATAAATAAAGGTTGAATAAGTTTTCTCTGTGGTGATGGCATCACACATTTTTACTGACAAAACGGATCCCAATGCCTGTTGAAAGATATGGAAATCTGGGGTTAACCTCCGTCTAGTGACGGAAACTATATCATTATGTGGACTCAATGAATTAAAGGCCATGCTAAGGGTAGATTCAATAAAAGTGTTATTTTTTTAATTTTTTTTTGCAGTTGTTTCAAAACATATGTACAGAAAGCAACAGCTGGGGCTTCTGAGAAGTCCACGGTATAACCATCACAGAAAGCTATTTCCAACTATTGTTTTTGATTGAGCTTATATTGCACCTACCCTTTAGTATAGTGCTGTTTGTGACGTGACGTGACATTTGTTGAGTATGCATTGCAGTTTGGAATAATTCCTTTTGGAATAGGGACTTTGGAAATAGCAGTGACAAAGTTGTAGACATTGGCGGCATACGGATGTGCTTGTCTCAGTTGTTATAAAAGGAAATTTCTGTGTTGGTGCATTACCAAATCTCATGATCAAATGAATTTGAATTTCTGATGACACACACATTCCCTCTACTCCAATACAGTACAGTCAAGTCATTCACCCGGCATAGGTCACAGTAATCCCTTAATTCTGGTTGATTCCAAAGTGAAGAGAAAATGACATTCTATTTGACTCCCTGTAATGTAAGATTGTTAATTCATATGTATTTTCTTTATGAAGATTGTGTGTTCATATTTAAGACTGACAATAATAAAAAAAAACATGTATCTTAAATGCCCCATGATCTTTGTTTGAGTATGCTCAATGCCATGGTTTGGAATTGCAAGTCAGCCATTCGCGTGTTTGCTTCATTGGGTAATTTAACTCACCTGGTGTCTCCAGGCTCTGTGTCCCACCACCTTGTCAGCCATACCTCTCTAGGACCCACATGACAGACCTGCCTATTGGATTTTTCCATTTGGGAGACATTTCCAATCTGCTAAACTGTGTTAAGCGAATCAAATCCCCATATCATGCCAGTGGTCTGCCATAAAGTGGAGAGAGTAAGTGCACTCTGTGGAGTAGTGAGTGTGGTGACTGTCACAATGACCGGAGAGTACCATTGATTTTTCACTGACCCTGGTCTTGACTGACTGTGGCCCTGTACAAACACTGTGCCAACTCCCGCTAATGGCCATGTCCTAATGACTAGACTCTTACTTCTGAGTGAATACTGTAGTACAAATGCTCTCCTCTCACCTATCAATTATGTACCACTTCAGCATGGGAGCTTCCTTAATAGGTTAAATCTTGTTTCTCTGCCCTGCTATACCAACACGACAGTGGATGTTAATTGCACGGCGCACCAAGTGAAACTTTATAATTCTCATTCCCATAGATTATACATGCAACAAGAGGCGCTGAATCTTCTACAAAACATCACCTAGAGAATAGGTCAGGGGTAGGCGACCCTGTTCCTGGAGTGCTGCAGGTACTGGAGGATTCTGTTCCAACCAGGCAGCACACCGAGCTAATTGATCAGTTTAGTGATTGCCTAAATTCAACACACCTGGTCTTCCAGATCTGTTGAACCAAAAACATTCAGTTCCTGCGCACTCCAGGACCAGGGTTACCTACCCATGCAATAGGTCATTACCAGGAGGATTGCTTTGCAGACAAATTATTGTTTAAAACTGTGTACTGTTAAGTGTGTAGCGCATCTTCAGGTTGTCGTTGTTTATTGCCACTTTTACCCCCCAAAAATGATTACAAATTGGGCTCCTCTGTTGCGCTGCACTCGCTACCATGCTGTTCTACTTCATCCTCAACAATATTTAATTCATGCAAACATCTGCTCACTGCAATTAACAGAAAGTACAGAACGGGACTGTTAAAAAGAAAACGGGCCTGTCGATAAGATGACATCTTTACCTGTACTGTACTTTATCTTGATCACATTTCTTTAACGGGAAACTTCCTAAGAAATGTACAAATGGGGATACATTGGGGAGAAGTTCAGTTAATACAATAGAAGCGGATGCATGTCTGTCTGCAACCTTGTTGACTGATTACACAAGGAGTCTCCGCTGTTACTTACTTCATGATCAATGCAAACCGTCTACCCTCAGTTGGCAGTCGGCACAGCTGGTGGCCATCAATAGCAGATAGCTAAGCAGCCACTTCCCAGCTTTTAAAGCCATTGAAATACTTGTTGGTTCTACATTTAAGGAGTTCATAAGTAAGTCCACGTTCTGAAAGCTTAATGACTGAAAGTTTGTTGTTAATTTGACCAGTTTTGGAAAGATAAATGTACATCATATCAAATTTGTAACTTAACATGCCAACTTCAAAAGGGCTCTGCCTAATTCTGAATATTCTTCCTTGTCCATAATATGTTAGTGTAATTACATACATACTGCATACTGGAAAGCTCAAATCAAGTGGTGTGATATTCAGGCTAACATGTTTAATGTGCATTGGGTCTTGTAAATAACACATGTATAGTCAAGTGTTTAACACTTTACATTTGGCTGGAAATGGGTTTTCTTACGTCAGTAGTTGGCTCTTCAGAAGCAGAGTATAGATTTTAATAGAAAGAGACTGGACAGGCAGATTGGTTGTGCTTGACCTAGCACCCAAGTCCATGATAGACATTTAAACATGGGAGACAAGTCATAGCTGTCTGTCTTGCCACGTAAACCATATCCCCCCTCACTTTCTCAGTGTTATATCCCCTTCTAATTAGTGTCAGAATTGAGTCACAAAGTTAATGATCCTTCCTCACCAATGGTTTGTTTCTCCCACCACCGATTTTATCACTCATCAAGGCAGCAGACGATCTTAATGGCGGCGGGTAAATACTTATGATTGGCACAATAAATATATCCTCACAGGCCCGTGCGGAGCTGACTGAGGAACATAGGATTGTTTGTGGTGCTTATGAGAACCAACGTGAATACCATCTGTTCTGAAAGGAACCAGGGTCGGCTCGTTCCACGTAATTACAAGAGTGGGAACTCAATCCGGAAACAGGATTTTTTTTATACTCGCACTTTCATGTTTCTTTCTCTCATCTTTTTCTTATTTTTTCTCGCAAAAAAAGGCCTGTTAGCCTGCTTGACTGTGAAGCAGTAATGATGGTTGGAAATCTTGGAGAGCTCCCTCCATGTGTTGCAACATGAAAAAGGCCCTTTTCAAAGACCCGTCTGGACTAGAATGCGTTGGTCAAATCAATGCTATGTTTAACTAGGTTAGCCCTGTGAAATGTCTCATTTTGCCTGCATGCTGAATGCTCATTCGTAAAACTAATTTACTGGCGTGCAGCAAATCTCGTTAGTGAGTCTCGTCCATTCAAATTATGTGATTGTTCACTGTGTGGCTTTAATACATTCAATACACACTTATTTTATTAATGCCCTCACATTATGAATTATGAGGGTTATGGATTAATGTATGCTATTAAGATCAAAGATAACTCCTGTCTATCTGTATGACCTTTATTAGAGCACGTGTGTAGTTCCCTTGAGGCCATACACCATCTGGGATGACACACACACATTCAACAACACTGAATAAGCCATGAATCATATGTTGGAGTCATCTACGTAGGTGCAATATTCAGCCCTGAAATGTGAAAGTTCAACTGGACCTTTCATGTCTACAAATATTTTTCTTCAATAGGTCTGGATCTAAAACCAGCGTGGTGAATTTCCTGATCTCTATTGTCCATGGTGCAGCCATTTGTTTGTACAATTCCACTCGTTTGATTGTCTACTAATATACACTGCTCAAAAAAATAAAGGGAACACTTAAACAACACAATGTAACTCCAAGTCAATCACACTTCTGTGAAATCAAACTGTCCACTTAGGAAGCAACACTGATAGACAATAAATTTCACATGCTGTTGTGGAAATGGAATAGACAACAGGTGGAAATTATAGGCAATTCGCAAGACCCAATAAAGGAGTGGTTCTGCAGGTGGTGCCCACAGACCACTTCTCAGTTCCTATGCTTCCTGGCTGATGTTTTGGTCACTTTTGAATGCTGGCGGTGCTTTCACTCTAGTGGTAGCATGAGACGGAGTCTACAACCTACACAAGTGGCTCAGGTAGTGCAGCTCATCCAGGATGCTACCAGGAGACAGGCCAGTACACCAGGAGACGTGGAGGAGGCCGTAGGAGGGCAACAACCCAGCAGGACCGCTACCTCCGCCTTTGTGCAAGGGGGAGCAGGAGGAGCACTACCAGAGCCCTGCAAAATGACCTCCAGCAGGCCACAAATGTGCATGTGTCTGCTCAAACGGCCAGAAACAGACTCCATGAGGGTGGTATGAGGGCCCAACGTCCACAGGTGGGGGTTGTGCTTACAGTCCAACACCGTGCAGGACGTTTGGCATTTGCCAGAGAACACCAAGATTGGAAAATTCGCCACTGGCGCCCTGTGCTCTTCACAGATGAAAGCAGGTTCACACTAAGCACATGTGACAGACGTGACAGAGTCTGGAGACGCTGTGGAGAACGTTCCTGCTGCCTGCAGCATCCTCCAGCATGACCGGTTTGGCGGTGGGTCGGTCACGGTGTGGGGTGGCATTTCTTTAGGGGTCCGCACAGTCCTCCATGTGCTCGCCAGAGGTAGCCTGACTGTCATTAGGTACCGAGATGAGATCCTCAGACCCCTTGTGAGACCATATGCTGGTGCGGTTGGCCCTGGGTTCCTCCTAATGCAAGACAATGCTAGACCTCATGTGGCTGGAGTGTGTCAGCAGTTCCTGCAAGAGGAAGGCATGGATGCTATGGACTGGCCCGTCCATTCCCCAGACCTGAATCCAATTGAGCACATCTGGGACATCATGTCTCGCTCCATCCACCAACGCCACGTTGCACCACAGAGTTGGCGGATGCTTTAGTCCAGGTCTGGGAGGAGATTCCTCAGGAGACCATCTGCCACCTCATCAGGAGCATGCCCAGGCGTTGTAGGGAGGTCATACAGGCACGTGGAGGCCACAAACACTACTGAGCCTCATTTTGACTTGTTTTAAGGACATTACATCAAAGTTGGATCAGCCTGTAGTGTGGTTTTCCACTTTAATTTTGAGTGTGACTCCAAATCCAGACCTCCATGGGTTGATACATTTAATTTCCATTGATAATTGTTGTGTGATTTTGTTGTCAGCACATTCAAATAATGTAAAGAAAAAAGTATTTAATAAGAATATTTCATTCATTCAGATTTAGAATGTGTTATTTTAGTGTTGCCTTTATTCTTTGAGCAGTGTATATCCACAACATTTAATAGCTATCTGGACTAGGAATACTGTTCAATAACTCATAGGCCACATTTTGGAAAGCCTCCTATCTGCATGGAGTGCAGATCTAAAAAACAACTGTGGTGAGTTCCCTGACCACTCTTGTCCATGCTACAGCAATTTGTTTTTCAAATGTTCAATTGTTTGATTGTCTACGTAAACCACGTGTACATACCAAAGGAATAACTACTCAAATGTCTGAATAACTTCTACTATTCCCTAGCCAGGATTTATCTACTCAAAAGTCTGAAAAACTTCTACTATTACCTAGCCAGGATTGAACTACTAAAGTCTGAATCACTTCTACTATTCCCTAGCCAGGATTTAACTAAACTGTGAATCACTGCTACTATTCTCTAGCCAGGATTTCACTGCTCAAAAGTCTGACTTACTTATACTATTCTCTAACCAGGATTTCCCCTTTACTACTGCCATAGACCTATACCCACCTACCATCACAGTAGATAAGGCACATCCATTTCTATATTTAATCTATTTCAGGAGTAAAATGGGCATACTGTGTAGGTGGTGTATTGGACTTGTGAAGTTCTCTTGATATTTTGTGTGATTCAGGAGTTTTGTCAAACGGTAACATAATTAGCAGGCATGGGTAGGCATAATTAATTAGAA
This sequence comes from Oncorhynchus keta, assembly GCF_023373465.1. NCBI lineage: Eukaryota > Metazoa > Chordata > Actinopteri > Salmoniformes > Salmonidae > Oncorhynchus > Oncorhynchus keta. The sequence continues at coordinate 23,862,711 of NC_068431.1, forward strand.
CAGATCAAATGACAACTCATACAGACAAGAAAATACATTTTGTAGAGGTGAGTTCATTATTAACTCTTTCAATCGAGATAAATTGTACTGAATGAACATTGAAATTATACAGATGACTCACTGTACGGTCTAGATTGTAAGACAATCCCTTTGCTGTTCATGCGCTCATACAAATAACATGAAAGAAAATGTTTTTATTGAACAAGTTAGATTCATATATTCAGAATTTTAGTCTATCACATCAAAAAAGGATGGATACTAAACATACTGATACTAAATTAAAATAGAAAGCAAGTTCATTAAATGATCAAGCTACTTAAACGGCTATGGGAAGACATTCATTGTGTTCCCATACTCGTTTATTTCTACAGTACCTCCAAGTCATGCTAATCAAGTATCAATACAATTAAAACTAATTCAAGGTGATTTGTTGTGAGGGTGTTTTGTGGTTGGAGTAGCAGAAGTGGTTAATGTACTTTGGTGTTCATCCTTGGGCTTGAAATATGGCACATCTTCTGTGTTGCAAGTCAAGGAGCAAATGCATTACAGTGAAGGCTGGGCTTAATTTGGTTTTGCACGATTCATTGGCTACATAGGCCAACACTGTTTCAAAACTAAAGGTGGTATCAGCAAAGAAATACATCAGTGCCGAGGCATCCGGAAAACATTACCTCTTTGGGGAGTAAACCAAAACGTGATTAATGAGGTGACAGTCATCTACCTTCATCCGCATCCTCATCCCTTTTGTCTAGGGCCAATGAATGTGCTGTCTGACCACAAAAGATGGAATCCAGGGAATGATCACCCTTTGTCCTCCCTATGTATTCCACATTTTAACAGTCTGTTTTACCTACACTTCCCGGACGATATTCCATATGGAGTTCTTTATCTACAAATGCCTGGTGGTGAGACAGACAAAGCCAAATGCATGCAGAAATCCAGATAAACAAACAAGCATTTAATGATCTGTATAGTACATGACATTCATTTGTTTGGCGGTGGCGCATTCTGAATACCGTTTACTTGCTTGCTGATTATTGGCATGGGTTTCATATGATAATTGTAAGTGGCCAGTGAACTCATAAATACTGTGGACAAAAACAAAACATTGTTGCAGTGTATTTAATGTTATGTTATTTGACAGTCAATTCAACCTTTTTATTTGATCAACAAGTTCCTACAAATGTATGTATTTTTTAAAGTCTGTGTTGGTCCATGATAATCTCATTAGTTGCATTATGGAATGTTTGTTCTGTTGGATGTAGGCATGATGTTTTAGTTACACTTTATTTGAACATTAACGCAACACTTTTAATACTTAATGCCAACCGGTACAGAATAAATCTGTTTTATTTCATTGTTATAAGCACGTATGAACCCTTATAATGGCTTATACTATGTCATATTGTTCATAGGCTGTCATTGAATATAAGAATTTGTTCTTAACAGACTTGCCTAGTTAAATAAAGGTACAATAAATACAAATATTTCTATGCAACAATAATTCAACAACCAAAAAATATCTGTTAGACTTCACACAATAAGATGTATCAACAACTAACATCTAATTAATTGAATATACAACTAATTGAATTGATTATTTCAACACAGCCATTGCTTTTTGTTAGTTGGCTAGATTCATTTAACATATCCCTATCACGTGTACACATGCTTTCCTATGTAAGGAGTTGGATGAAAAACATGGTTTACATCTGTACATTTAATTAGGCTTCTGTTTGTTGCTGTAAATACACAACGGGTCTGCCTTTGATGACATTGCCGTTTGAGATGTTCTACTTTGTGACAGCTGTCATCAGGCCCGTGGTGGATGGAGACAGTGCTGTGATACCATTGTCTTCTAAAAGTTCTTAATTAAAATACTCTAGAGTCATTTGAGTGTTTACAAAGGAAGTACACTGAGAATGACGAACAGGGTTCAATATTATGTTGAAGTCAGTTCCCTAACTCGGAAGCCAGTTTCTATTTGATGAATGCAATAAACACATTTAGATGGAAACCTGATAGATGGACCCAACAGATGGATTATCAAACATATCTGACAGGTATCTTGCAACAGACTATCTACAGTACAATGTACATTTTAGAACACCCTCATACCTAACTATCAGCCAACACTGAAGGTTAGCATCTGTTCATTCTTCATTTCTTCGTAAAAGCCCTAAGCAAGTTCCACTGAGAGTGCACATTTCTATATACTGTTTATGAGATATAAGGTATTATTTTTGTTCCTATATATAATTGTGCCAAGGGATAAAACACATATTAGAGGAAAATATCATGAAGCTTTATTACACTAAACAGATACAACCATCTCTTACTCTTTCTCAAATAGAAAATACAACTATGCCTTAACATGCACAAATAGTTCAATACTGGTAAGTTCCTTTAGTTTCTTGCCAAAAGTAATTGACATAGTTGTTGTTAATACTTTTGACAAAATAGGAAGGAAACCAAAAGGTGAAAAAAAGAAAATCTACAATAACATTTAATTTACAGTGAATAGCTTGACAAGTTACACAGAAAAACAAATGTGCAGCATAGTATCTCCTGTAATCAATAAACAAGGCAACAGTATCTGCACATTTGAATGCCAATAAAGTGGACCACTCATAAATTCCTGTTCCCAGATTGATTGAATGGGATGAAGATCACCATTTAGGGTGGAACACTACTTTGAGATTACTGCACATGCCTCATACTTTGGTGCAAACCTTACATTGACGTCATTGCATGGTTTACATCAAATGTCAGTAATGTGCATATCTCAAGCTATGATTTGTACTATGTGTAACTGCCCCATGGCTATTTGAATTCAGCTCCAAAACCTCTCACTCTCATCATTGGTTTTGGGGCAGTTACAATGCAAATTAAATAACTATATTGCAGTTATGTTTGCCAAGACCCACACATGTTTACGAACATACGTTAGGGGCTCACTGTCGGTGGAAACTGAGATTGAGTAGTGCTCCTTTTAAAGTGCATATACAGTAATGTGTCAGATGTTTCCTTATTCTAGCATGACATTTGCACGTGGTTGAGTTATTGTATGTCATTCAGATGTGTAATAATTAGAGCAGAATGTATGTACAGTATGTATACATGTATTATTGCCCTGAAGCTGCTTAACGTTGCAGTTTATTTATCTGAGAGTGCAAGTGCCAGCGATGCAGTCAAGGGAATCATGTGCGGACACTGATAGCATAAAGCTCTTCTTTACAGATTAATACGTTGCTGTACTTCATATTTTGTGAGGCTACAAACATATGAACCCCCTTAGTTTGAATCAACATGATGCTGTTAAGTGCAATTGACATTAGTTGTTTTCTACGAATTGTAAAATAATTGTGGAAGTTGCCATGTTTATCGTAAGGCTATTGTAACCTGAAATTGAAAAAGAGACTTCAAGACATTGATATTGGAATTAAATTGAAACATTCACAATATGTTTATATCTGATGGAATTGCATTGCTGTTTCCAGATAATACTGTTGCTGTTGAGTGTGATACACTTAGCCTGGACTACAGTGTGGTGCCAACTACATAAATATATATACTTTTTTTTAAAGCACACAAGGCACACTGCTCGCATGATATAGATATTTGTATACTCTATATACCCTCTCTTTCAGTTATACTGCATACCTCACAACGTACTGGGATTGTTCCCAGATTTGATCATGTTTTATGATAAACTACCTTGAAAGTTTCACTTCCATGTGTTGAGACACTGCAACCCATTATTTTTTATCTTTATTTAGCTAGAGAACAAATTGCTTTTGGGACTTTGCTGAATTATCCGTTTAAAATAATGGTGCAGGAAAAAAACAGTGGACTTTTCCAGATTGATATTAGTTGTGTTATATTATGTTGGTTCTGATTGGCGTTATGTTCATACCGTTAGCTAGCTGGACATAATCATTTTTTTGCACCCAGACATACTACTTGGTATCACTTCCTATCTCTGTGCTATTTGCTAAAGGAAATCATTATTAACAAACATGAACGAAGTAATGTAAAACAATGAGAAAACATACATATTACTTCCCAAACACTGGGCCTTGTTACAAAGGGCTTATCATTTGACAATAATAATTAGTGAAAGGTTTCCTATGCAATTTCTGTCTGTTTATAAATTTGTAGAGAATAAACAAACGAAATAATGAATATGGTTCATTAATGATTAATAGACAATTACAAGCTGTTATTGACAGCATATGTACAGTGTTATCCAGTACACAGTATGGTCAATACTTTGACTGATTTTACTGTATAGTGGATGGGGTTTGATCCAAGAGAAACACAACAGCTCCCTATCTAGGAGCTTAGTTTAGTCATGTATGTTGACTCAAGGAATGGAACATTTAAAGTAGATATTGTTTCCCCAGGATCGAAATCTATCTTTTGATCCTCTCTTTGGCACAACTGCAAGATTACAGTTATGACTAATATGCTGTTCATGATGATTTATACACAGATTCGTTTTTGACGGTGTGACTGCACTTGTGTAGGCTACAAAAGCTTTCCTTTCACTTTCAATGGATTTTTTTTTTTCGTGGATGAGTTACAACAGTCATCAGTTCTTCATAAATAAAAGTGCAGACATTGGAAAACTTTGAAGAAATACTCATTTCTGTTTTTAACTGTGGATCAAAAGGTTTCAAGCCACTTTGCCCCTTAGGGCCACTGTACATGGGTGGGGGAGTGGCAAGAAAAACAAAAGTGTTTAGCCTTCTGTCCTAGGGGACAACCATCTTTATAAAACTCACTTTTTACATATAAACAGCACGTTCAAAACCACACCGTAGACTGATGTTTGTGTATTGACAACATTTCATTTGATCTGTATTCAGCCAGAAACAGTCAATCATTGAATATTCCCTTTTTTCAAATGCAATGCACTACATCACCTTAGTTTGTCTTCTCTTAATTTGTATGGTTATTGTGGGGATAACACTGACCATTTACATTTAGAGCAAAGTGGAATGTTGTCTTTAAGTCAACCACGTTTTGCTATATTAGATTGTGATTTCCTGATTTGTTGAGCTTTAACAGACCTTTTCCCTCCAACCCAGTTCACCAGTCTTCACTATGGGCCCGATTTCGACCCGAGTTAAGCATGTGTAAATGGAACGTAATTCCCTTTTTATGTACTTCTCTCTATGCGTATTCTGACGAACTGAAGTATGAGAGTAAAGTGCTATTCACCTGCTATTCGTTTTAGTTGGAGCTGGAATAAATGAAGGTGTGGCAGAGCTGTGTCTACAGATACTCCGTATTCTGACCGTGCCTTAATTCCACCACCTTTACCTGCATGTTCCAAGTGGAAAAAGCATCTACTTTATTTTTTTGATAGAAATACCACCATTCTCCATGCACTGTAATAACTTGACAAGAGCTATGTAAATGAGTAATCCGTTAGGATAATGGAAATAACATTTGTTTTAGATCTATTTTACCTTATAATCACAAATGTGAAACCAGACAAATGTGAAACCAGTAATATGGCAGCAAACTGAAGAATATCAACATAGTGTAACAGTAAAGTTTAAGAAATGCCGTGCCATTATGCATCATTTTTAATTGTAAGGCCTTTTAGCAGGGATGGACACTCGAATGTCTTAATTATAGGCTACCTCGACTTTCTCTGTTTCCATTTCTATCATGTTAAAAATTAGCCATTATAGTATTGACCGTCAGTAGGTCTAATAACCACACATATTTAACTGCCAATTTACTGTTAGATCCCTTCAGTTGGTATAGCCTACATTATCATTCCATTACTGTTAGATCCCTTCAGTTGGTATAGCCTACATTATCATTCCATTACTGTTAGATCCCTTCAGTTGGTATAGCCTACATTATCATTCCATTACTGTTAGATCCCTTCAGTTGGTATAGTCTACATTATCATTCCATTACTGTTAGATCCCTTCAGTTGGTATAGCCTACATTATCATTCCATTACTGTTAGATCCCTTCAGTTGGTATAGCCTACATTATCATTCCATTACTGTTAGATCCCTTCAGTTGGTATAGCCTACATTATCATTCCAATGTTTCCCTTACCTTCATTTGCTTTCTCTGTAAACGCCATCTTGGCCATGTGGTTGTTGCTGAGGATCATTAGTAACAGTTAATAGTATAAAAAAGACATATAGGCTAATGAAATTGTTATGGAGCAGAGTGCAGACCAAGCCATAACAGTTTGAACCCGACGCATGGTCCATTACTTGGCAGGGTCATCACACAGTTCCATGGTTAGTGCAGGCAATAGATGAGGGTATAGCCTACTATTGTACACTATTCTCCCTATTATAATGATATGTACACTATTCTTCCAACATTACCATGGGTTAAAGAATTGAATGTGGCAATTTTTCAGACTGAATCAAACCACGGTTTTCTTTCTTCCGTGCATATATTTAGATGGCTTTCTAACTAAAAGGTACAACGTATTCCAAAGGGATGGCTTAAGATAAATGTACTGAAAACAAGAAAAAACAAGAAAAAATCTGTTGGACAGCAAGTAGGAGATATTCAATGATTGAATTACATTTATGCACCGCGCAAAGGAACCACGCCTGCAAAGCCCGTTACGCAACTTCATTAAGTGCGTAGGAAAGGCGTGCGTGCGAAAGGTGTAATTTCCTAAGTCGGAATTTGGCCCTAGAAAGGGGGCACAACATTAGCCATTTTGGTCTCCAAAGTAGCCTTGTGTGTGTGTGTGTACACACTCCTCTCTGCTGCTGCCTGATAACCATGCAGTTTTGGGACGAACCCAACATGCAACAAACCAGGTGTTGATGGCATTGTGGGGCAGCTGTGCGAAGGCTGATCAGAAGTGACAGCTGTGACATTGAATGGTTCTTATTCATCTGGAAGAAAAGGGGAAGATGTAACAGCTTGAGCCTCCCCATATAGATAGTTGATAGAGATACAGGGGACAGAGATATCCTCAGCCTTCATTATTCCACCCTGTGATTGAGAGAACACTGGGGTCAGGGCTTCTGTCAAAGATTAAAAGGTCGCTTGAGGCATTCAAAATGACTCTCCTTGTAGCACAATGAATACTTACTTTGACAGTGTAGTGCTATATGGTATTTTAAAAGCTTTTTTACAGTGTAGTGCTATATCTTAACAGATGTGTGTGTCAACTTGTGGTGTTAGATGTGTAACCATGTAACAATACATTCAATAATTGTGCAGTCTTTTCTGTTCCAGTGCAGGTTATTTTGATGAAATGCACTTACAGCAGCTTTCTCAATGATGTTTACTTGGGGGGCTGACATGTTGATTACTCACCATAATGGTTATATCATTGCGATTCATGGACTCACTTGATCAAAACAAATTGTTGCCACTATATGTTACGACATGGGGGGGGATAGGCAATGCTATAGCAAACAGTAGACCATGCAGGTAAAGTACATGAGAATCACACATTCTAAACTGGAGGAAACACATGTGGTTCAGTGAATTTCTGCGAGGCACTTTGCAGAATTATAATTGATTGTGACAGTAATTTAGGTAATCAGGCAAAGTAATTAGGAAACCATTCTTAAATCAAAAACCTTTGTCTGTTCAAAAGATATGCAGCTATGAACATCCAATATACACACCAGCTTCATTGTTTATTTGAAAAAGTCCTAAAACAGTGAAAAGACACTAACCTACTGACATTGACAGCATTTCAATCTGGTCAATGCAGCCCTCTGGTCAATGCAGAGGGCTGACTTCTGGGTTTATGGTCTCTCATGTCTTACCATTTAAAGAGAGAGATGACTCATTTCTCTTCACTTCATGTAGTGGGGAGTGCAGAACACATTTCTACATAAACTCAGCAAAAAAAGAAACATCCCTTTTTCAGGACCCTGTCTTTCAGAAGATCATTCATAAAAATCCAAAGAACTTCACAGATCTTCATTGTAATGATTGTTCAATGAACCAAAAACAATTAATGAACATGCACCTGTGGAACGGTTGTTAAGACACAAACAGCTTACAGATGGTAGGCAATGAAGGTCACAGTTATGAAAACGTAGGACACTAAAGAGGCCTTTCTATTGACTTTGACAAACACCAAAAGAAAGATGCCCAGGGTCCCTGCTCATCTGCGTGAACGTGCCTTAGGCATGCTGCAAGGAGGCATGAGGACTGCAGATGTGGCCAGGGCAATACATTGCAATATCCGTACTGACACACCTAAGACAGCGCAACAGGGGGACAGGACGGACAGCTGATCGTTCTCACAGTGGCAACACCTGCACAGGATTGGTACATTGGAACATCACACCTGCGGAACAGGTACAGGATGGCAACAACAACTGCCTGAGTTACACCAGGAATGCACAATCCTTCCATCAGTGCTCAGACTGTCCGCAATAGGCTGAGAGAGGCTGGACTGAGGGCTTGTAGGCCTGTTGTAAGGCAGGTCCTCACCAGACATCACCGGCAACAACATCACCTATGGGCACAAACCCACCATCGATGGACCAGACAGGACTGGCAAAAAGTGCTCTTCACCGACGAGTCTCAGTTTTGTCTCACCAGAGGTGATGGTCGGATTTGCGTTGATCGCCAAAGGAATGAGTGTTACACCGAGGCCTGTACTTAGGAAATGGATCGATTTGGAGGTGGAGGGTCCGTCATGGTCTGGGGTGGTGTGTCACATCATGATCGGACTGAGCTGGTTGTCATTGCAGGCAATCTGAATACTGTGCGTTACAGGGAAGATATCCTCCTCCCTTATGTGGTACCCTTCCTGCAGGCTCATCCTGACATGACCCTCCAGCATGACAATGCCACCAGCCATACTGCTCGTTCTGTGCTTGATTTCCTCCAAGACAGGAATGTCAGTGTTCTGCCATGGCCAGCGAAGAGCCCGGATCTCAATCCCATTAAGCACGTCTGGGACCTGTTGGATCGGAAGGTGAGGGCTAGGGCCATTCTCCCCAGAAATGTCTGGGAACTTGCAGGTGCCTTGGTGGATGAGTGGGGTAACATCTCACAGCAAGAACTGGTAAATCTGGTGCAGTCCATGAGGAGGAGTTGCACTGCAGTACTTAATGCAGCTGGTGGCCACACCAGATACTGACTGTTAATTGTTATTTTAACCCCTCCTTTGTTCAGGGACACATTATTCCATTTCTGTTTGTCACATCTGTGGAACCTGTTCAGTTTATGTCTCAGTTTTTGAATCTTGTTATGTTCATACAAATATTTACACATGTTAAGTTTGCTAGAAATAAACGTAGTTGACAGTGAGATGACATTTATTTTTTTGCTGAGTTTATATCCTGTTGGCATCATGTTGTTTTTATTTAACCACTTGTGTTTTGTTTGTAGACACCAACATGAGCTAAATGGTATATTGTGGGATGACACTACAGTATATAGCCAGAGGGAGACCGAATTGTTTGTGCAATGAATAACCTGTTTTCATAGGACATTTCTGCCTGTCTATATCAGCCTTGTCATTCTCAACTTCCTTTCAAAAAGGTGTAAGCCAATTTCAGACAACGTACAGTCATAAACTGTCTTGGACTATGCAGTCCTTCTTAGTGACACCTCCCCCCAAAAAATATATCCATACTGTTTATGTTTTAATCATGTTTGTTTTGCAGTGCTTGGACTTCATTTGTGACAAAAATTCCATAAATATTTGATATTGTATTGTTCTGCCTCAGAAATGATAGCACACTATGTTACACTGAAGTTGACATTGTTTATATTGAAGGGTCTGTTTTTGTTATTATTCTGTTGCATACAACTGTAAAAATACAGTAAATTCAACAATCACAATGTATGTTTTCATTTTTTTGTTGTTTACTTAAGAAAAACTTATGTTATTGTACAGAGATCAAACAGGACATGACACACCAGTAATCCGAATGTACACCTCAATATTTGGGTAAAACCAGTCAACTATCAACACATACATGAACTTTTTGTTTCCCTTTTTTTACATATAAAAGTTTAGATTGACACAAACTCTGTAGTACTACCATCACCTCAGATCAGCATCCATGTCGACCCTCTCCCTCCCCACCACCCTAGACGTGTCCCGTCTTCTGGTTTTTGTCCAAATGAAGACATACCGCCAATGCACACCAAAAAAAAAAGAAGGGTGAACCAACGATGTTATTGGTAGTTCCTTTTGTTACTTTTCTTCTTCTGGGACCAAGAGTCTTGTTGTTGTTCAGTGCTGAGTAAAGCTGAGGATGAACCGTGTTGCATCAAAACTTGAGCAGGAACAACAAGAAAACAGTCAGCAGGAGGCAAAAGGAGCAGTGGGGCGACAGGGCAGCCCTGTTCACATCATGCATCATAGTCCCGGGACCTGTTGAGAAAAATAGTTTGATATTAACGTCACTAAGGCATCTCAAGAGGCAGTGCTTCCTATACCTATCTTCCCCTCCACAACTAAACCAGTGAGGATTCTATTGGCTTTAACTTACAACTTTAGATGTCTGATTGTTGTCTTTACAGCCCTCTCCTGAAATGTAATTCAGTAACGATAGGCATAGAACCAACAAGATGGATTCCTCCTGCACATTGAATAGGACTGGTTCCTTTGAAAACTGAACACAAGCTCCATCAGACACTGGTCATCTTAACAAAGCATAGCAAGGATCTCAAATAGCTTTTTCCACGCAAACACATCATTCATATCAGAGATGACATACCATTCTATCCCCTTTGATGATCAAAAGGAAGCAAGCAGTACAAAACAAACATTCCCCCAAATCCCTTGGCATGTGAACTGAGGAGCACGACTGAGGCTAGATTTTATTTTTCATGATTGGGCCTTTATAACGTTGAGAATAGAATAGTGTTGGATGACTAAAATGGCTTCTTAATGTGTTTTTCTTGCAGTCTGTTAGTCTTTGTAAACTGCTGGAACTGCAGGCAGAGGAAAAGTTGACCAAACATTGTGGATGACCTGAAATGCTACCCTAAGAACAAATATGTATACTGAGCTATTGTATTCGCTCAATAGCTATTGTATCCAACGAGGCTCAGCTCTTTCACATTACATGCCCCTAGAGATAATCAAAATAAGTTGCTGCTTTTTGTCCTATTTATAGTAACAATGTTAATTTATGGCTTTATTCTACATTACATAACTGCAAGTTTGGTTCACTGTGGAGTATTCTCCCACAGATTAATAAGACCACTGACAAACAAAATATCTATTTGCATTACACCCCACCCCACAGACAGACACATCTACATTTAGGCCAGGATTGAATAAGATCAGCGTTAACCCGCAGTTACCGAAAACTGCACAGCATATCATTGCTTTTGTTTAGGCGATGTTGGAGGTTTAACTGCAGCTGCAGCTGCTCTTGTGGTCATTGTCACAAAACCACACAATATACAGTTGAAGTCGGAAGTTTACATACACTTAGGTTGTAGTCATTATAACTCGTTTTTCAACCAATCCAAAAATATCTTGTTAACAACCTATCATTTTGTGCATGACACAAGTAATTTTTCCAACAATTGTTTACAGACAGATTATTTCACTTATTTCTCTGTATCACAATTCCAGTGGTCAGAAGTTAACATACACTAAGTTGACTGTGCCTTTAAACATTTTGGAAAATTCCAGAAAATTATGTCATGGCTTTAGAGGCTTCTGATAGGCTAATTGAAATAATTTGAGTCAATTGGAGGTGTACCTGTGGATGTATTTCAAGGCCTACCTTCAAACTTAGTGCCTCTTTGCTTGACATCATGGGAAAATCAAAAGAAATCAGCCAAGACCTCAGAAAATAAATTGTAGACCTCCACAAGTCTTGTTCATCCTTGGGAGCGATTTTCAAATGCCTGAAGGTACCACATTCATCTGTACAAAAAATAGTACGCAAGTATAAACACCATGGGACCACACATCCGTCATACCGCTCAGGAAGGAGACATGTTGTCTCATAGAGAAAAGTGCATCAATCCCAGAACAACAGCAAAGGACCTTGTGAGGATGCTGGAGAAAACAGGTACAAGAGTAACTCTATCCACAGTAAAACGAGTCCTATATCGACATAAACTGAAAGGCCGCTCAGCAAGGAAGAAGCCACTGCTCCAAAACCGCCATAAATAAGCCAGAATATGGTTTGCAACTGCACATGGGAACAAATATCGTACTTTTTGGAGAAATGTCCTCTGGTCTGATGAAACAAAAATAGCACTTTTTGGCCATAATGACCATCGTTATGTTTGGAGGAAAAAGGGGGAGGCTTGCAAGCCAAAGAACACCATCCCAACCGTGAAGCATGGGGGTGGCAGCATCATGTTGTGGGGGTGCTTTGTGGCAGGAGGGACTGGTGCACTTCACAAAATAGATGGCATCATGAGGGAGGAAAATTATGTGGATATATTGAAGCAACATCTCAAGACATCAGTCAGGAAGTTAAAGCTTGGTCGCAAATGGGTCTTCCAAATGGAAAGTGACCCCAAACATACTTCCAAAGTTGTGGCAAAATGGTTTAAGGACAACAAAGTCAAGGTATTGGAGTGGCCATCACACAGTCCTGACTCAAACATATAGAACATTGGTGAGCAGAACAGAAAAAGCGTGTGCGAGCAAGGAGGCTTACAAACCTGACTCAGTTACACCAGCTCTGTCAGGAGGAATGGGCCAAAATTCACCCAACTTATTGTGGGAAGCTTGTGGAAGGCTACCCAAAACATTTGACCCAAGTTAAACAATTTAAAGGTAATGCTATCAAATACTAATTGAGTATATGTAAACTTCTGACCCACTGGGAATGTGAGGAAAGCTATAAAAGTGGAAATAAATCTTTCTCTCTACTATTATTCTGATATTTCACATTTTTAATGTCAGGAATTGTGAAAAGCTGAGTTCAAAAGTATTTGGCTAAGGTGTATGTAAACTTTCGACTTTAACTGTATATATAGATTTTTTTAACTAGGCAAGTCAGTTAAGAACAAATTCTTAACCTTTTGGTTACTGGCCCAACGCTCTAACCACAGGTGGTTATATTATTGCATCTATAATTGCTATAATTGCATCCCAGTACACACAATAACATATATTACAACGATATTGTTCTACAACAGTAACAGTAGGCAGTCTTACCGTAGAGGATTATGCTTGCATTGGTGATCCCCATGGTGTTCATGGCCACACACGTGTAGTTTCCATAGTCCTCTTCAGAAACATTCAAAAACATAAGCATGGATTGTTTACCTTGGTTCTCTATCTTAATCCCATTCAGTCCATTTAGGAGTCTGTAAAGAAGAAAATACATTCTTAAAATATTAATTCTGTAATCCCATATTTATCAATAATAAATCCCCATACCCGTGAAATTGAAGGGTATATCTTATAACAATCAAATTTGGCCCGTTAGGCCAGCGAATCTCAACTGATGGGGGAGGTTTTGAATGGGTTGTGAGTGTGTGAGTAAAAAAACAGAGAGAAATAATAATAATAAAAGTTTATGCAAAATACTCCTGTCTGAACTTAAATTACTAAAACCAGTTAGAAAGTGTGTAGAAATGACAATGAACCTACATATTATTTTTAATAATTTGACCTCTGAACTATTTTTCTTCAATCACAATATTTTCAATTTACTGTACAGTTGTTAGCAGCTGGTCTCAAGCCAGTGATCTTGACATTCATATGGGCAAAATTGAATTTTTGAAAATGAAAACGGTGGGACTGTTGTTCCCTTGTCATATAATTCTGACATTTTCTATCCTAATACCATAAAAAAGAGTTTTCCAGATTGCATTTTGGCCGCAGAAAAATGGGATGCGAATATTGGATCGCGACTGAGACAAACTGTTTAAATTTTGGTCATGAGGCCAAACCAGTTGAGAACCACTGCATTAGGGGATACGATTTGAAGGTGTAATCTGGAAACAATGTCAGTATAATCCAGTCAGGTTTGACTGAACAAGTGCCATTGAGGTCGTTGCTGTGTTGGCATTTGTGTATGTCCTTGAAGGTTTCAGCACAAGTACGAATGCTACAGTTGGTAAAGACTATTAGTCTCGGGAACTTATGGACAAAAATACTTTTGAAATAAGTCTCTAAAGCCCTAAAACCAAACACAGCTCATTAGGTCGTGCTGAGACGACTGCTCTGCACCGCTGTACAACAACCTGCGTTGTGTAACATTTTCTCTTTGGCTGCACTGCTAATATTCCCCACGCTTCACTGGCTTGTGCCAGTTCTTTGGGAAACAATCATTTTTTGAAGCGTAGTCATTCATTATAAAAACCCCTGTACTTTCTCAGAGGTTGTCCAAGCAACGCAGCCCATTGACAGAAACAAATTATGCAAAGAAATACAACTCGCCTTTGGTGGCCATGATGGTTTACATTAGAAATTGTTCTCCAAAGAAAGTACTTTTAATAGTAGGTTCTTAATGAGACAAAATTACATTTTGCCAGTGGAGAATAAAACAACTGGGGGATTTACATCTCCTTACAACCAACAAAGGCCAAAACTGACTCTTTTCTAAAAGATCTATTAGGACTTACCTGCGGTCCTCTTTGTACCACTCAAAATCTGCACCAGGAACAGCAGAGGCCTCACATTGGAGCACCCCTTTTTGGCCCACTGGGGTACCTGTACTCCCAGCCTTCAAAATGAAGGGAGCATCTGTAAAATGTATGAAATTGAGGTTATTTAATGAGTTTTATAGCAGTGCATATACATTTATTAAAAATAGACTCAGCAACATGACATCATCACATACAGCGGGGCAACATCCTGCTTACAGAAATCAACAACAACAAAAATGTGCCACTATTGGGTCTTCCTAATGTGGGTATTCCTCACAGGAGGGAGCACGTTGGAAATAGGCTGTTTTGGCAGTCTTGACAGATTGAAATTATGCTTTTGATTTCTGCAGGCAAGAATTCTTTCCGCTGTGTATGATGTCATATTGCTGTGTCTAACTACCTGATAACCATTACTTTGATGTCCTTAAAAGTGAACTGTTTCAAAGAGGTGAAGTATCTACTATCCTGAATAATCTGTAAGGTGCGTCAGTATATTTTCTGTTGATAACAATGTACACTCGAGCTAGCATGCTAAACTTCACGAGGCTTCTAAAATTATCTTAATAACCCTATTTTTTTAAAATGGGCTCCTGAGTGATGCAGCAGTCTAAGGAACTGCATCTCAGTGCGAGAGGTGTCACTACAGTCCCTGTTTGAATCCAGGCTGTATCACATCCGGCCGTGATTGGAAGTCCCATAGGACGGCGCACATTTGGCCCGGTGTCATCTGGGTTTTGCTGGGGTAGGCAGTCATTGTAAATAAGAATTTGTTTTTAACTGATTTGCCTCGTTACATATTTTTATTATTATAAGCTCTTAAAAACAAGCTTGGATCAACAACTGCCTGGGAAAACCATGTGGCTGATAAAATAGCAACAAATATGATGACCATTTAGCTTTGTTTAAATGTTGTGGTGCTTAGCATCATTGTTTGTTTTCATGCTTACAATTGACTGTGACTTTCACTGTCTTCACATCTGGGGCTGAGATGTCATTGGAGGAGATGCATTCATATGATCCCGACTGTTCTTTAGTGATCGCTGTCATATCAACATATTCCCCTTCAGTGACAAATTTGTGTCCTGAAAAATAACACAATAACATCTGTTTTTAAAAAATAGAAAGCATACAGAGGTGCATAAAGTATTACCAAACCCCCCACGATTGAAGTGCAGTTTCTATATTTTTTAATATTTATTTTTCATCTAAAATATATCCCAAAAAGCCACATAACAACTCAAACGTTCATTTCATAAAAATACACAGTTGGAAAGAAGTGGAGTGCGCTCAACTAAGGTGAGTCGAGGTGCAATTCAAAAATATAATCATAATTGAAAAGGAAAAGGCGCAACACTCGCTCACCATCAAACATTATTTGTTTTATTTAATGTTTCGCCTTCTCATGAAGGCCAATGAAGGCCGAAATGTTCATCTTTTAACCTTGCCTAAATAAAACAAAGAATTTGTAATGATGTTGTTATGTTGTGCTTTTTATATTTTTAATATAACAAAGAACCACTCTTGAATTCGACACACACATATGCAAACATACTTCTGTTTTCTACCGGTCTAGCGAGCATGAAACATTACTTACAACCAGGTTAAACAGGTGTGAGATCCAAGATGCATAGAAATCACCCTTTCAAATGGTCTGCAGCATTGACCAAGGTAGCGTGTAGGCTATACATCAGACACTACAACGTGACATTTCTACACCTGTTGGTTGAACATTTGAAAGCAGGAGCCACTCAAGGTGGAAATTCTCAAGAGTTACAGTAGCTGTGTCTTGTACACAACAGCAGCAGGTACCACATTACAGAAACACTGGCCCTCAATATGTTATCAAATGTCAACACACATCACATAAAATACAATTTCCCCAGACATCAGCAGTACTGTGGTTTAATCTCTACCCACTGCTCCCGCGAGGGACATCATAAAGTCTCTATTCAAAGGTCTTGCAATTCAAAGAAACGTGCCGGTATCAGTTATTTCTCCTCTCTCTCTCTCTGTGTGTGTGTGTGTGTGTGTGTGTGTGTGTGTGTGTGTGTGTGTGTGTGTGTGTGTGTGTGTGTGTGTGTGTGTGTGTGTGTGTGTGTGTGTGTGTGTGTGTGTGTGTGTGTGTGTGTGTGTGTGTGTGTGTGTGTGTGTGTGTGTGTGTGTGAGAGAGAGCAGGAGGCAATGGGGCTGAGACTGAAATGGAGCGGCACCTTTACTTGGAGATAACCCATTCCCAATCAGCTGAAATGTCACATACAGCAATATCTCGACATTAGCATGATCTCATTACTTTCCCCAAGCCCTGGTCCCACCAACAGCTACTGCTGCTGCAGCTGACAAGGGACTGACTGGAAAGGTTGTCCTGGCTGGGTTGTTTCTTTTAACTTTAATGTGCTGGACCATGGGAAATGGAAGTACAGATAATTTAACATTTTATAATGTGTTTCTATCTACATTATGCAGATTGAGGCGAAGAAGTGGAAATTGAGTTATTGGCCATTACTGTGTTATTTTATGGTTGCAGGCGGTGATCGGGTGGGTGAGTGATGGCAAGGTTAACCTATGATAATGCAGGCTTCAGCGTATCAGCAACTCCATGTGCAAAAGATGGCAGAATCGGTTATGCCTGTATTTTCAGTCAAGTCGATCAAATAATTATGCTAGGTTTTTAACTAAAGGGGAAAAGTTTGGGTAATGTCTTAAAATTCGTGATTCAGTCACTCCTTTGTATCTGCAAACCCAAGGAAACATGGCACCATTTACATGGTGCAGTGCCTTCAGAAAATATTCACACCCCATAACATTTCCAAATAGTGTTGTGTTACAGCCTGAATTGTACAACTTAATAACAAATTTAAAGCTGAAATGTCTTAAGTCTATAAGTATTCAACCCCTTTGCTACGGCAAGACTAAGTATGTTCAGGAGTAAAATGTCACAGAATTTTTTAAATTTTTATTTCACCTTTATTTAACCAGGTAGGCAAGTTGAGAACAAGTTCTCATTTACAATTGCGACCTGGCCAAGATAAAGCAAAGCAGTTCGACACATACAACGACACAGATTTACACATGGAGTAAAACAAACATACAGTCAATAATACAGTAGAAACAAGTCTATATACGATGTGAGCAAATGAGGTGAGATAAGGGAGGTAAAGGCAAAAAAATACAAACAAAGTAAATACAATATAGCAAGTAAAACACTGGAATGGTAGATTTGCAGTGGAATAATGTGCAAAGTAGAAATAAAAATAATGGGGTGCAAAAGAGCAAAATGAATAAATAAATAAATTAAATACAGTTGGGAAAGTGGTAGTTGTTTGGGCTAAATTATAGGTGGGCTATGTACAGGTGCAGTAATCTGAGAGCTGCTCTGTGAGCTGGTGCTTAAAGCTTGTGAGGGAGATAAGTGTTTCCAGTTTCAGAGATTTTTGTAGTTCGTTCCAGTCATTGGCAGCAGAGAACTGGAAGGAGAGGCAGCCAAAGAAAGAATTGGTTTTGGGGGTGACCAGAGAGATATACCTGCTGGAGCGCGTGCTACAGGTGGGTGATGCTATGGTGACCAGCGAGCTGAGATAAGGGGGGACTTTACCTAGCAGGGCCTTGTAGATGACATGGAGAGCCAGTGGGTTTGGCGACGAGTATGAAGCGAGGGCCAGCCAACGAGAACGTACAGGTCGCAATGGTGTGTAGTATATGGGGATTTGGTGACAAAACGGATGGCACTGTGATAAGACTGCATCCAATTTGTTGAGTAGAGTATTGGAGGCTATTTTGTAAATGACATTGCCGAAGTCGAGGATTGGTAGGATGGTCAGTTTTACAAGGGTATGTTTGGCAGCATGAGTGAAGGATGCTTTGTTGCGAAATAGGAAGCCAATTCTAGATTTAACTTTGGATTGGAGATGTTTGATGTGGGTCTGGAAGGAGAGTTTACAGTCTAACCAGACACCTAGGTATTTGTAGTTGTCCACGTATTCTAAGTCAGAGCCGTCCAGAGTAGTGATGTTGGACAGGCGGGCAGGTGCAGGCAGCGATCGGTTGAAGAGCATTCATTTAGTTTTACTTGTATTTAAGAGCAATTGGAGGCCACGGAAGGAGAGTTGCATGGCATTGAAGCTTGCCTGGAGAGTTGTTAACACTGTGTCCAAAGAAGGGCCAGAAGTATACAGAATGGTGTCGTCTGCGTAGAGGTGGATCAGACACTCACCAGCAGCAAGAGCGACATCATTGATGTATACAGAGAAGAGAGTCGGTCCAATAATTGAACCCTGTGGCACCCCCATAGACACTGCCAGAGGTCCGGACAGCAGACCCTCCGATTTGACACACTAAACTCTATCAGAGAAGTAGTTGGTGAACCAGGCGAGGCAATCATTTGAGAAACCAATGCTGTCGAGTCTGCCGATGAGCATGTGGTGATTGACAGAGTCGAAAGCCTTGGCCAGATCAATGAATACGGCTGCACAGTAATGTTTCTTATCGATGGCGGTTAAGATATCGTTTAGGACCTTGAGCGTGGCTGAGGTGCACCCATGACCAGCTCTGAAACCAGATTGCATAGCAGAGAGTGTATGGTAAGATTCGAAATGGTTGGTAATGTTTGTTGACTTGGCTTTCGAAGACCTTAGAAAGGCAGGGTAGGATAGATATAGGTCTGTAGCAGTTTGGGTCAAGAGTGTCCCCCCCTTTGAAGAGGAGGATGACCGCAGCTGCTTTCCAATCTTTGGGAATCTCAGACGACACGAAAGAGAGGTTGAACAGGCTAGTAATAGGGGTGGCAACAATTTCGGCAGATAATTTTAGAAAGAAAGGGTCCAGATTGTCTAGCCCGGCTTTCAGAACATCAGCTGACTGGATTTGGGAGAAGGAGAAATGGGGAAGGCTTGGGCGAGTTACTGTGGGGGGTGCAGTACTGTTGACCGGGATAGGGGTAGTCAGGTGGAGAGCATGGCCAGCCGTAGACAAATGCTGTTTGAAATTCTCAATTATAGTGGATTTATCAGTGGTGACAGTGTTTCCTATCTTCAGTGCAGTGGGCAGCTGGAAGGAGGTGTTCTTATTCTCCATGGACTTTACAGTGTCCCAGAACTTTTTTGAGTTAGTGTTGCAGGAAGCAAATTTCTGCTTGAAAAAGCTAGCCTTGGCCTTTCTAACTGCCTGTGTATAATGGTTTCTAGCTTCCCTGAAAAGCTGCATATCATGGGCGGGGGCTGTTCGATGCTAATGCAGAACGCCATAGGATGTTTTTTTGTTGGTTAAGGGCAGTCAGTTCTGGGGAGAACCAAGGGCTATATCTGTTCCTGGTTCTAAATTTCTTGAATGGGGCATGCTTATTTAAGATGGTTAGGAAGGCATTTAAAAAAAATAAACAGGCATCCTCTACTGATGGGATGAGATCAATATCCTTCCAGGATACCCCGGCCAGGTCGATTAGAAAAGCCTGCTCGCTGAAGTGTTTCAGGGAGCGTTTGACAGTGATGAGTGGAGGTCGTTTGACCGCTGACCAATTACGGATGCAGGCAATGAGGCAGTGATCGCTGAGATCTTGGTTGAAGACAGCAGAGGTGTATTTAGAGGGCAAGTTGGTTAGTATGATATCTATGAGGGTGCCCGTGTTTTCGGCTTTGGGGAGGTACCTGGTAGGTTCATTGATAATTTGTGTGAGATTGAGGGCATCAAACTTAGATTGTAGGATGGCTGGGATGTTAAGCATGTTCCAGTTTAGGTCGCCTAGCAGCACGAGCTCTGAAGATAGATGGGGGGGCAATCAGTTCACATATGGTGTCCAGAGCACAGCTGGGGGCAGAGGGTGGTCTATAGCAGGCGGCAACGGTGAGAGACTTGTTTTAGGGTACAGACCTGGATAGTAGGACAAAACTCTGCAGGCTATCTTTGCAGTAGATTGCAACACCGCCCCCTTTGGCAGTTCTATCTTGTCTGAAAATGTTGTAGTTCGGGATGAAAATGTCAGAATTTTTGGTGGTCTTCCTAAGCCAGGATTCAGACACAGCTAGAACATCCGGGTTGGCAGAGTGTGCTAAAGCAGTGAATAAAACAAACTTAGGGAGGAGGCTTCTAATGTTAACATGCATGAAACCAAGGCTATTACGGTTACAGAAGTCATCAAAAGAGAGCGCCTGGGAAATAGGAGTGGAGCTAGGCACTGCACGGCCTGGATTCACCTCTACATCACCAGAGGAAAAGAGGAGGAGTAGGATAAGGGTACGGCGAAAAGCAATGAGAATTGGTCGTTGAAAAAGTCTGGAACAGAGAGTAAAGGGAGGTTTCTGGGTGCGATAAAATAGCTTCAAGGTATAATGTACAGACAAAGATATGGTAGGATGTGAATACAGTGGAGGTAAACCTAGGTATTGAGTGATGATGAGAGAGATATTGTCTCTAGAAACATCATTGAAACCAGGAGATGTCATCGCATGTGTGGGTGGTGGAACTAATAGGTTGGATAAGGTATAGTGGGCAGGACTAGAGGCTCTACAGTGAAATAAGCCAATAAACACTAAACAGAACAGCAATGGACAAGGCATATTGACATTAAGGAGAGGCATGCTTAGTCAAGTGATCAAAAGGGTCCAGTGAGTAGTGAGGTTGGTTGGGTTCTCGGCGATTCAGACAGCTAGCCGGGCCATCTCGTTTTTAGCCACCTCGTGCGTTTCCGTCGGTAGGATTAGTGGGGTTCTGTGTGGTAGAGGGTATCAATCCAATTCGCAAAAAAAAAAAGTATAGTTATATAGGCCCAAGAAAAAAATTGTCCGGTCTATTCAGATAGCAGCCGATAAGACAGCTAACGATTAGCGGACGGCAGATGGGCGTTCAGGTAACGTTGCGACGGAGGAGCCAGCTGGATAACACCCTCGGGCAGATAATGTCGGTAGTCCAGTTGTGAAGACCCGGTGGGGCTCCTCCCACCGGGGCCAACGAGGAGGGTCCGGATAGGTGATTGTAGCGGGTCCGGATAGGTGATTGTAGCCCAGGAGTGACTGATGGAACTCTTCAGCTGGCTAGCGGAATAATTGATCCCGGAATAATTGATGTTTGCTCCGGGATCGACGTAAGCCGATAGTTACACGGATAGCAGCTAGCTAGCTGCGAGATCCAGGTATAAATGTCCAGAGCTTGCGGTTGAAATCCAGGGACATGGAGAGAAAAATAGGTCCGGAATGTTCCGGTCCGAGCCGCGCCGTAAGAAACTGGCGATAGATTTTCGAGCTAAAGGATAGATGATGACCACAAACCGTGGTTAGCTGAATACTAACAATTAGCCAGTAAAGAAGCTAACTAGCTTCTGGCTAGCTTCTGATTAGCTTCTGGTTAGCTTCAGGTTAGCTTCTGGTTAGCTTCAGGCTAGCTTCTGGCTAGCTTCTGGTTAGCTTCGATGAAGGATTACAGATTTGAGGTAAATAATACTTTCTTTTGAACAGGCTAGTTTTGAAGATGAGTTTATGGAAAATAAAAAATATATATAAAAAGGTATGCAAAGAAAGTTGTATATATATATATATATATATACGGGACACGACAAGACGAGGACAAAAGACGTCTGACTGCTATGCCATCTTGGTGACAGGAATGGGCAACAACAGAAAAGGATGATAATGAGTAGCATGGACTCACTTTGTGTGCGTTAATAGTGGTTCATATGATTTTTTAATGATTATCCCATCTCTGTACCACACACATACAATCATCTGTAAGATCCCTCAGTCATGTAGTGAATTTCAAGCACAGATTCAACCATGAAGACCAGTGTCTCGCAAAGAAGGACAAAGATAGCGGAAGAGGAGATGGATGGCGTTTTACGGACTCCTAACCAATTGTGCTATTGTGTGCTTTTTCGCGTTATTTGTAACTTATTTTGTACATAATGTTTCTGCCACCGTCTCTTATGACAGAAAAGAGCGTCTGGATATCAGGACAGTGATTACTCACCTTGTACTAGACAAAGATTTTTTCTTTCTGGAGTCGGACACAAAGGATTTACTTCAGACACCCGACAAGGCCCAAATCCCCATGATTCGTATGAAGAAGAGGCAGAGATATTGGGGACGTAGGTCGGGGTGCCTTGTAAGGATCTGACGGCGAGTGAGTAATCCCCCTCTATTATCAGTCCTATTAGCCCATGTGCAATCATTGGATAACAAAATGGATGAGCTCCAATCAAGACTATCCTACCAAGGAGACATTAAAAATTGTAATATGATATGTTTCACAGAGTCGTGGTTGAACGACGACAATGATAACATATAGCTGGCGGGGTTTTCGGTCCATCAGCAAGATAGAGCAGCTGCCTCTGGTAAGACAAGTGGTGGTGGTCTGTGTCTATTTGTAAATAACAGGTGGTGCACGAAATCTAATATTAAGGAAGTCTCAAGGTTTTGCTCACCTGAGGTTGAGTATCTCATGATAATCTGTAGACCACACCATTTACCAATAGAGTTCTCATCTATATTTTTCGTAGCTCTCTATTTACCTACACAAACTGATGCTGTCACTAAGACAGCACTCATCGAGCTGTATAAGGCCATAAGCAAACAAGAAAATGCTCATCCAGAAGCAGCGCTCCTAGTGGCCAGGAACTTTAACCTAATTTCTACCAGCATGCTAAATGTGAAACCAGAGGGGGGAAAAAAACTCTAGACCATCTTTACTGCACACACAGAGATGCGTACAAAGTTCTCCCTCGCCCTCCATTTGGCAAATCTGACCATAACTCTATCCTCCTTACAAGTAAAAACGAAGCAGGAAGAACCAGTGACTCACTCGATAAGGAAGTGGTCAGATGATACAGATGCTAAGCTACAAGACTGTTTTGATAGAACAGATTGGAATATGTTCTGGGATTCTTCCAATGACATTGAGGAGTACACCACACCAGTCACTGGCTTCATCAATCGATGACGTAGTCCCCACAGTCACCGATTGTACAGTACAAACCCCAACCAGAAGCTAAAGCTAAAGGCTAGAGCGGGACTCTACCCCGGACGCTTAAAATAAATCCTGCTAAGCCTTCCGACAAACCATCAAACAGGAAAATAATCAATACAGGACTAAGATTGAATCGTATTACACCGGCTCCAACGCACGGCGGATGTGGCCGGGCTTGCAAACTATTACGGACTACAAAGGGGAACCCAGCCACGAGCTGCCCAGTTACGCGAGCCTACCAGACGGGCTAAATGCCTTTTATAATCACTACGAGACAAGCAAACACTGAAGCATGCATGAGAACACTAGCTGTTCCGGATGACTGTCTGATCACTCACTCTGTAGCCGATGTGAGTAAAACCTTTAAACAAGTCAACATTCACAAGGCCACGGTGCCAGACGGATTACCATGACGTGTACTCAGAGCATGCGCTGACCAACTGGCAAGTGTCTTCACTGACATTTTCAACCTCTCCCTGACTGAGTCTGTAATACCTACAACTTTCAAGCAGAGCAAACTGTGCTCAAAAACGCAAAGGTAATCTGCCTAAATGACTATCGCCCCGTAGCATGCACGTCTGCAAGTGCTTTGAAAGGCTAGTTTTGGCTGACATCAACACCATCATCCCTAGAAAATTCAGAAACTCCTCCAGGAGAAACAGGAGAAACCTTCATGTGAAATATTCACATGGGTTTGTGTAGCGGTTCAAAACACTTTTATTTGCCAGACATCTTGAAAAGGGTGAATGATTTGTTATCTTGTATTTATCCAAGAAGTTAGTTTTTCCTTGTCGCTGTTCAAGCGAGTATTCCTGAAGTAAGACAGTACTGGAGCAATCAAATTTGTTCACATCTGTGCAGCTGAACAGATATCCTCTGCGATAAAACTATTTGCTAGGGATCAGAAAAACCTCTGACACAGGCTAAATTACATACACAGCTTCTTTCTCAAAGGATAACTGAGAGGGCAACTTCTGCTTGTTTGCTGACACATAGTACCATAGCTAACTATACATGTGAAGAAGGTTATTTAAGCCCAACACAAGTGCATGAAATGCATAGACACAACTACTAGACTGTAGGGCAGAGTTGCACTTTGCATTACTACCCATTCCAGGAATAGTTTTGAAGTTTCAATTGAATCACACCACACAAGGTCAGCCAGTGGCTATATGTAGGTTATCCAGCCCTTCACGTTACTCCTAGAATGGTATGATGGAATAGAAATCCTAAAATCCAAAAATATATTAATCACCAATAATGTATCACTGAATCATATATCAGTGATTGATATCAACACATTCATACACTTTATATACAAAAGTATGTGGACACCCCTTCAAATGAGTGGATTTGGCTATTTCAGCTATACCTGTTGCTGACAAGTGTATAAAATCAATCACACAGCCATGCAATCTACATAGACAAACAATGGCAGTAGAATGGCCTTACTGAAGAGCTCAGTGTCTTTCAACGTGGCACTGTCATAGGATGCCACCTTTCCAAAATTCACAAAATTTCTGCCCTGCTAGAGCTGCCTGGGTCAACTGTAACTGATGTTTTTGTGAAGTAGAAATGTCTAGGAGCAACAATGCCTCAGCCATAAAGAAGCGCAATGCCAAGCGTCGGCTGGAGTGGTATAAAGTTCGCTGCCATTGGAATCTGGAGCAGTGGAAACGCATTCTCTGGACTGACAAATCAGGCTTCAATATCTGGCAGTCCGACAAACAAATCTGGGTTTGGCGGATGCCAGGCAACACTACCTGCCCGAATACATAGTGCCAACTGTAAAGTTTGGTAGAGGAGGAATAATGGTCTGGGGCTGTTTTTCATGGTTCAGGCAAGGCTCCTTAGTTCCACTGAAGGGAAATCTTAACTCTACAGAATACAATGAGATTCTAGACTCTTCTGTGCTTCCAACTTTGTGGCAACAGTTTTGGGAAGGCCCTTTCCTGTTTCAGCATGACAATGCCCCTGTGCACAAAGTGAGGTCCATACAAAAATGGCTTGTCGAGATCGGTGTGGAAGAACTTGACTGGCCTACACAGAGTCCTGACCTTAACCCCACCGAACACCTTTGGGATGAATTGGAACACAGACTGCGGGCCAGGCCTATTCGCCCAACATCAGTGGCCAACCTAATGCTCTTGTGGCTGAATGGAAGCAAGTCCCTGCAGCAACATCTATTGGAAAACCTCTATATTTATGCCCATGATTTTGGAATGAGATGTTCGACAAGAAGGTGTCCACATACTTTGGTCATGTAGTGTAGCATACATACAACATTCAACTAGAATGTAAAATTGCTAAATTAATCATACAAATAAAATAATCCCACTGGGATTGATAAACACATATTTAATCAAATTTAATTTCAGTAACACATTCTTGATTTTCTTCAAAGACAGCACTAAAACAGCATTGTGACTCAAACATTTCTTAAACATTTCTTAAATGAAAAAAAGTTTTTCCTTGAATACTCCATCAACAATAGAACTGTAAATGACTGGAAATTGTCAACAGCTGCACAATATCTTTAAAGTTCCTGCAAAAATTCACGACAACAAAACAAAACCACAAAGCCTCAATCTGTATAGATCAAATCTACTATTTTCACTTCAACATACATTGATAATCCTTCCTATTCTAATGTGCATGGTTCTATGTAGAACAAAGTGATTGCAGGGGAGATAGGTCATCTGTACATTGTAAAAGTAAACAAAAAACTTAACACCTAACAGGATAATGTAGCTTTTCATTGACTCCGATGCGTGACCGATCGCTGATTTGAGTTTGGGAGATGGAAGTGCAAACAAGGCCGGAGGCCCATTGCAATTACAGCCAACAGCCTCCCTTATAATCCTGAGGCCATTATGGAACTGTCTGTCCACAGTGAGAGAAGGCTTATTAGATTGTTAAAGGGGGGGTAGCGACTAGGAGAGCATGAGGAAAAATTAATAATAGAGCCATCTCATCCCTCCCCCCTCTGGTTTAAAGCCCCAGAGATAAGCTAGGCCCTAGCAACATTATTGAGATTAGCATCGACAACAAAAGGCTCTCCACATTACACTTCACATGGACTTCTTTGCATCAACCAACGAGTCCTCAGAGGGGGATGGAATAGGTTGACGAGAGTGGAGAGTGAGTGCACATTTGCTGTTGTAACAAAACACACCTTGGGGGAAAACATCAACACACACACACACACACACACCCAACCACCCAGAGATAGCATCAACATAGACAGAAACTGATCTATGGCAATTTCACTGGGGCTGGGACAATACTAGTATCGCAATATTTTTCCATGGCAAAAAAAGAAAACATGAAGCAGACCAAACACGTTGGTAATTTAAAAACAAGCTGCATGTAAAATATTGTGTGATATAGCTTGGAAAATAACATAATGATGTTTGTTTCCAACATTAGGACTGTTTTCCTAAAGAAGTTAAGTTGTCAAGAAATGTCTTGTTTCCTTGTTATGATAGTAATG
The DNA here is from genome assembly GCF_023373465.1 of Oncorhynchus keta. Lineage (NCBI taxonomy): Eukaryota > Metazoa > Chordata > Actinopteri > Salmoniformes > Salmonidae > Oncorhynchus > Oncorhynchus keta. Next base: position 23,889,712 of record NC_068431.1, read on the forward strand.
AGCAGTGGCATAAAGTACTTAAGTAGTACTTATAAGTATTTTTTTCTTAAGTCGTTTTTTTTGTTTGTATCTGTACTTTACTGTTGATATTTTTACAACTTTTACTATTACTCCACTACATTCCTAAATAAAATAATGTACTTTTTACTCCTTACATTTTACCTGGCACCTAAAAGTACTCATTACATTTTGAATGCTTAGCAGGACAGGAAAATGGTCTAATTCACGTACTTATCAAGAGAACATACTTGGTCATCCCTACTGCCTCTGATCTGGCAGACTCACTAAAAACAAATGCTTCATTTCTAAATTGTTTCTGAGTGTTGAACTGTGCCCCTGACTATCCGTACATTTAAAAAACAAGAAAATTGTGTTGTCTGGTTTGCTAAAAATAAATACATTTTAAATGATTTATACTTTTTCTTTTGATACTTAAGTACATTTAAAACCAAATACTTTTAGATTTTTACTCAAGTAGTATTTTACTGGGTGACTTTCACTTTTATTTGAGTCATTTTTTTAAAGGTATCTTTATTTTTACTTTATTTTTACTATAAGTATGAAAATTGGGTACTTTTTCCACCACTGCTAATGAGTATTGCGATACTGGTATTATCCCGGCCCTAAATTGAACCATATACAGTTGTTACGTCTGTTGTTAGTGGTAGACCAAGGTGCAGCGTGGTAGGCGTACATTTTCTTCATTAAATGTTTCACCCAAAAAAAAAAAGAAAAACAAACACAACGAACGTAAAGCTTCGGAGTGCAACACATGCAACAAACAAAGACAAGAAGGGCTGCCTGTGTATGATCCCCAATCAGAGACAACGATAGACAGCTGCCTCTGATTGGGAACCACACTCGGCCAAAAACAAAGAAACAGAAAACATAGAATGCCCACCCAAATCACACCCTGACCTAACCAAATAGAGAAATAAAAAGGCTCTCTAAGGTCAGGACGTGACAACAGTGGGGTCTGAATTGATTGGATCCCTTGAGAAAGATGAAGCAAAAAAGACTGTATAAAATAAATAATACAAATACTGAGCTTTTAAAAATTGCTCAGCGAAAGAGATTTTGTTTAACAAGTAAGGATATTCATTTTTAAGATAGGGTTAAAAATGGATTGAATCCCCTATTTTCAATACTCCTGCACCCTCCCCTTGCAAGGATAACAACACTGAGCTTTTTTCTAAAATGTTTTATGAGATTAGAAAACACATTGGGAGGGATCTTAGACCATTCCTCCATACAGAATCTTTCCAGATCCTTGATATGGTCAGATGACATGGTTTGAATTGATCTGGAAAGATTCTGTATGGAGGAATGGTCTAAGATCCCTCCCAATGTGTTCTCCAATCTTATTTTTCTTTTTAAAGGTACAGTATAGTTATTCTCGCGAGGGGAGGATGCTGGTGTATTATAAATGGGATCCAATCATTTTGAACAATGCATTTTTAACTGATATAATTCCATTGGCTATTTGAATTCTCGGTGGAAATGGAACAACACTATTTTAGCATTTAAAGTCAATTACTCTCAATTCATCCAATTTCTGCCAGTATTCATTTCCAAAGATAACAGATCCACCTATGTGAATAACTGCAGTTGATTTGAACCTAATAGACAGGCCTCAAAGAACGCTAATCCTTTATCATGCAATATATCAGGGATGGACATAATTTGGTTTTGCATCAGCAGTTTTTCTCTTGTTATGCCACTCAGTCAATTAGCCCAAGTCAGCAAAAAATGTTTTTGATTGGTAAGTTAGTTTTGCGGTCAGCTCTCTAAACTTGTATCATGGTTGAATTACCGGCTGGGAGGCCTCCATTAATTCTGTTAGTCAGTCTCACTATTCTCACTTAGTCAGTCTCACTCATATTAAAAACTGCAAACATTTCTCTCCACCCTATTGCAAATGTGTAGAATTGTTTGTGGCCACCACCACCATCAAAGTTGCCCTCCCTGTCATATATTATATACAGTACATCACAACACTTAACAATGTTTTATTGTTACACTTTTTAAGCTATACTGTTTAATGAGTACTTGACATTCTACTGTGTGTGTTTTAATGAGTTGGTGTGAATTCAGAACAGCAAGCATCACTTCATCTTCTGCTCCATCTTGAATCAACAGTCAAAGCCGTTCCCAGATGACCAACTATCCATAAATCATCAAAAACTACATAATATCCTCAAGTCAGTCTTGAACGGCCATCTATTATGCAGGGGTGTCTGTTTTATCAAGATAAAAGTTGAGGTGGACATTGCCCTTCTGTTCCAAACTGCCATTGAATTCCTATATGAGTTCTGCCATATGCCCTTTAAAGCTCAAGTGGCCGTTTATTATGCACCCTAAATATTAACAACCATAGCCTCACCCAATTACCATCTGTCCCCAGAATTAAAGTGACAGAACACACTTTCACTTCAGTTTTTGGGAAACAGAGAGGTTGTCTTTGATGTCTTATAGTCGTGCCCTTTTCTCTAGAAACACATTATGAGAAATATCTCAACAATTTATGTCAATAGATCACTAGCTAAAGCTACAATGCAGATTTCACCCTTCTCTCCGCATAGGGGCATCATAGCTTTGTTTGTGCTGACAATGTCGAGTTCAGTGTTTTCTTTTGTTATGTCCTTGCCAAAGCAACATACAGTATGTAATTTTAAATCAGACAGACTGTACTGTACTCTGTCCTTAATAATGACCACAAGGTTGCCATGGAAATCTCTGAAGATAAACAGAGCAAATAGAGTGTAGAAATGGAAATGCACACATAGTATAAAATAACAGAGATGATGAGGCTTGTTCAGGCATGGAAGCTGTCCAAGGATGTGTCTCAAATGACTATTGCCTTTATAGTGCACTACATTTGTTATATATGTGGCTCTGATGAGAAACGGTGAACTTTAAAGGGAATAGTAGGGTTTCTTTATAAGACATCATCCCTTAGCTATGGGGTGAAATAAAGTATGGCTAGCTGTATGTATAAGACATGATGAATAATAGATCACTAAAGTGAAAGCATAATATGTTTATGATATTCCTAAACCAAACATGGTCCTGCTAAACTGCGTCAACAATATCTTACTCAGTCAGTTGAAATGGTCCTTCACATACTATAACACAAATCTGATCTGAAGTCTGTCCTATGATTAATGCCATGGTTTACCTTGTTGTATGCTCTGTATTTCCCTAGTCCATTCTGCTTGAGCTGGCTAAGGGGAACAGGGTTGTCTGTAGCTTTAGCTCATTTCTGGACCTGTGGTTCGCAGTGAATTAATATCAACGCATTATACGATGACATTCCACTTATAATGAGATTTCCGAGTGCTAATGATTTCATAATAAACCATTGACCATTATTCATGTTTGTCAACACATCTAATTGTGATATGCAATCATTGCCAGATGGAATGGCCCCTAATAGGTTTCAAAGCGTTGATTATGACTTTTGTCTGCATAAACCAATTAGGAGCCTGCTGACACACTTGATAAGGAGTGGTTATATTGAAAATAATGAGAGTGCACTGGGGACTTAGCTACTACTGTATAGCAGGGAGAAGAAGACAAAACATTCTCCTAGCAGGATAGAGGCACATTCACACACAGGCACACAGTAAACTCACGTCAAGTGATTTATACCCTGGTTCTTTCATAACCTCACTATTTAGATGTCATATTTTTGCAGGGCAGACTAGGACACTGGAAAATTGTGCAGTTAAGAGTTAGGTACAACATTACCTGGAAATGAAACCAGTAACTCTGAAGCAGTTTGGCATTTATTGATATGACTCATATACTGGAGGTAGCTCTGCACTAGTGGTCACTAGCTGGTCATAAAATCTGATTTTAAATCTAACCTTAACCACACTGCTAACCCTAATACCTACACCTAACCTTAAATAAAGACCAAAAAGCACATTTTCTTTTCATGAATTTTTACGATAATAGCCCATTTGTACCATTTGTACCGCTAGCCCATCTAGCGGAAACCACTCAATTCTTCCTCCAGGGCAAGACTCATGACAATAAACATCAACCTGTAACTCTGAATCCACTTTGTAGCACTATTACATCACAGGTTGCTGTTTCACATAACCTCTGATGAACCAAGTCAAAACAATGTATTAGTTATTTATTTAATAACCAATACGTACAATAAAATCCAACGTTTCTGGAAAGATTCCTCTCATTGAGAAGTCTGGCCTCAACTCAATGCTCTGGGCATCAAAAACAATAGCACATGCAAGTGTACAGAAAATGTGATTCCTAGACAAGAAATCAACTGTCTGTAAGGGAGCCTTGTTAATCATACTGTACATCTCACCATGTTAATTGGAAACGTAGACACGTATAGCTGTATGCTGTCAAAGCCTGTCAACGCAGTTATCAATATTTGTTGGCTTAATATTGGCTAATATAAGGCTTAATGATGTAAGTACTGTGTGTAGTATAGATTAAGATAATCATGAATTGTGAATAAATTATGTCACAGCTTTTAATCAAGAGCTATTGTATGGATCTCTGTTGTCATTCTATTGTATGGATCTCTGTTGTCATTCTATTGTATGGATCTCTGTTGTCATTCTATTGTATGGATCTCTGTTGTCATTCTATTGTATGGATCTCTGTTGTCATTCTATTGTATGGATCTCTGTTGTTATTCTATTGTATGGATCTCTGTTGTCATTCTATTGTATGGATCTCTGTTGTCATTCTATTGTATGGATCTCTGTTGTCATTCTATTGTATGGATCTCTGTTGTCATTCTATTGTATGGATCTCTGTTGTCATTCTATTGTATGGATCTCTGTTGTTATTCTATTGTATGGATCTCTGTTGTCATTCTATTGTATGGATCTCTGTTGTCATTCTATTGTATGGATCTCTGTTGTCATTCTATTGTATGGATCTCTGTTGTCATTCTATTGTATGGATCTCTGTTGTCATTCTATTGTATGGATCTCTGTTGTCATTCTATTGTATGGATGGATCTCTGTTGTCATTCTATTGTATGGATCTCTGTTGTTATTCTATTGTATGGATCTCTGTTGTCATTCTATTGTATGGATCTCTGTTGTCATTCTATTGTATGGATCTCTGTTGTCATTCTATTGTATGGATCTCTGTTGTCATTCTATTGTATGGATGGATCTCTGTTGTTATTCTATTGTATGGATCTCTGTTGTCATTCTATTGTATGGATCTCTGTTGTTATTCTATTGTATGGATCTCTGTTGTTATTCTATTGTATGGATCTCTGTTGTTATTCTATTGTATGGATCTCTGTTGTTATTCTATTGTATGGATCTCTGTTGTTATTCTATTGTATGGATCTCTGTTGTTATTCTATTGTATGGATCTCTGTTGTCATTCTATTGTATGGATCTCTGTTGTCATTGGTAGAAGCATTCCCAATTATTATACCTCACTACGCACTATTCTGTCACTCCATTACCATGCCATGACTAAACAAGTCCAATCTGGGATCTGTTGTCATAAATAAAAATCATAATACCTTTTTCAAATGACAGAAAAATACAAACAAGCTATATATTTGTCAGCTCTTGTGTAATGAATTTGACTACACTAATGCATTAGATTGACTTTCCCCACCTGTCCAATTTGTGTGATATCTTCAAAAGCCTTGTAAAGTGAAATTGCTCTCTCAATTATCCTCCTTATTTCATTAATAATAGGCCTACATTATGAGAACTGGTCACCAGTTCAATGACTTTTATTATATCTTAATGGACAAACCTTTTCCATAGAGGTCAGAAGCACATATTGTGAGGGAAATTATATTGTTACAGCTAGTGGATAATTGGAGACCTGAGTTGTATTCAGTAGGCACTAGACAGGAGAAAACATTTTGAAACAGGGAGTGAAATGGGGATATAATACCTGAACGTGTCCAGTAAGAAAACAGGCATTGGATAGGGCACATAATTGGTGAGCCCTACTGAACACCAGATGGTTACTGAATTGGTTTCGCTACACACTTTAGACTACTACTTCACTGTATCTGTGAAGCTGTGCCAGTTGATAACCGAACCAATTAAAACAATCTCGGAGCAGAAACCAATCTTTACCACATCATACAATAAGACTGCAGTAAAAACTGTGTAATTGGTCAATGATTTCAGGGGTCATATGGTTCGGTATCACTTACTAATTGAGCTTCCCTCTTGAATATTACAGTATATTGAATTATGAATGAGGCAATAAAGCTTAATACTATTTTTTGAACTACCAATGCATTAAGTAGGCCATTACTCTTCAAAATATTTCTTCCTTGCAGTGTTAACTACAGAATCAGAGCATATTCTGATACTTCTTCAAACAGTGATATGACAGCGAAATTCACAGAACATTGTTTTTGCCTTTCAGAAGAAGGAAATTACTTATCAAGAGCCAATTTAGGGAATGACATCCGGATATTAAGGGACATTACTGCGCATAGAGAGAAAACTGAATGATTTTGATTGTGTATCGAGCAACCATTATAAAATGCCAATATAAAGCAGCTATGCTCTAGTCTTGCTCGCTCAATGTCATCTCGCACTGGGATGGGGCGGAATCCACCCCAATCAGCTTGCGGATAAGTAACGGGTCACCATGGTTACACGGTTCTGCCTGACTTATCATACCACATGCCTCCCTGAACTGCCTTCTGCATCCTGATCTTTAACGAGGATCTGGGAGATGAATCGCCTCAGCTCTTTACAGTACAAATATATCTTCATTAGGACAGTCATCGCCCAGACAGGGTCTAATTACTGAGAGCTTTTGATTACTGACTGCCAATCAATTACTCTGATATAATTCCTCACCCCTGAGATGGGCTGGAGTGATTACTGCTTCATTGGGTATTGGTCATTCTGTCTGTCTGAAGTTGTTGTCTGGGGGTTTTGAGACAAAGATACATACCTGTCAGAGCTAAAGACTAGTGGCAGAGCCGATCCATTCCCTGGCTGGCTTTTCGTTCTCTTCCATATCTGATCAGAGCGTTTGAAATCATCCTTTGTACCAGAACTAAGAGACGTCGATAAGATTTACACACATTTACACAGAAAGTGGCTGGCTTGACTTTGCGAATTGTGGGCAGTTAGTTAAGCACGGAGTGTCAGCACTGAGGAATAATGCCTCTGAGGTATATTGCTATACCTGGCACAAGCAATAGCTACATATAATAGGTAATATTACTTGAACAGCTTGTTCAATTTAAGAGTTGTTGATTACAATCAATAGGTCCCCAGGCAATGTTTTTTTCATGTGTATTATCAAATCACACAACTGCCAAACATTTAGAATAATCTGATAATAAAGCCATTAGCCTATAGAAAAAGAAATGCATGAAAAAATCTACCTCTATAAAAACCAATAACTATTGTGCATATCAAGATGTATTATTTCACTACAGTCTACCTTCCTAAAATCAAGCTGGAAAACCCTTTTTGAATTGACCTAGTTTTGGCACCCATCACGTAACAAGGCACACTCGATTTCATCACTTGTGGCAATAGCATGTTATTCTTGTCAAGAACATGCCCACCCTTATCAACTATAGAGTTGAGGCGCAGACATCATAGACGAGATCTACACGGCAGGATGTGCAATTCCTGGGGAGGTGTTGCATCAGCCCGCTAATTGTACCTGATGATAATTAATAATGATCCTACCGGGAAGGCGTTCCAGAGCTCCCTCTCGACAGGAACGGTCGTGGAGTGTGACAATGTTCCATGTTGAGATAAGAAATCACACATCTAAGTTTGGAAATGAGAAGATGAGAGGGAACAGGGAAGTGATACAAACTGGGAATACATGTCTCGTTCAGGCTTCATCAGGTATGCGACTGGTTTAATAATGTGAGGATAGAGTGATTGTGCATGAAACACAGTGTAGCATGGCTAGTGTAGCATGGCTCGCTAATGATGTAGGAGGCTGATGTGAGATGGGAGAGATAGGTAATGTGGGAGAGGTTTGGTGGGTATAGTGCTCTGGAGAGAGACACAAGCCATTAGCCATGGCATAGGGGACCAAAGAGAGACAGTGTATTGAACTGTTCATTAGTGTTTTTTGGTGGCCAACAGCCAAGTAACGCAGGACACTTATTTTTATTGTATTTTTATTTAACCTTTATTTTATCGCGGAGTCATACTGAGACCAAGGTCTCTTTTACAGATGAGCCCTGAATATTTAACAAAACCTACAGTGGGGGAGTCAGGTTGATGGTGAAAACACAGCAATGTGAGCAAGAGCTGACTTCCATTACAAAAGGTGTAAAACCCACACACAAATATTTAGGCCTACTCCCCCAACGATTGATTCACACTGTAGGGCTGACCTGAACTGTTCTGCATGGCACAGATATTTTCTTTTCACATTGTTCTTCACAGCAGCCAATACAGCTCTGCTTGGCTCGATTTGGCCTTAGGAGTGAATCGGACATAATAGTGATGTTCTCAAAACATGTCAGTATGATGTTTACTCTAAGTGAGAGATTAAGCCAAACAGATCATTGATGTCAGGATCTATAACGGATGCTAGATGACTAAATCTTTTTAAAGCTAATATCTCAATGACACATTTGGGGCACTTGATTTGCCTGGTGCTTAAATGCACTGGTACACTCAAACACATGATTGAAGTGAGGATCCCTGAAAAAACTAATAGGCATAAAAAAAGAGACATATGATACTTCTGAAGCCAGCTGACAGACGAAATTTATCCACATCCTGATTTGCTGCTTTGAATCACAATTTCCCTATTTAGTGGCAGCCTTGACGGAATGAAACATTTAAACATTCGACTGGCAGCAATTCCCCCAGCGTGGTCGACTGCAGCCTCCCACCTAAGTGACTGTATCCTGGGCATTTTACAAAAGTATGACAACCACTCAGCGTGTTCCCTTTTCACCTGTCTCTCTGGCGGCCTTGGGAAGCCATGTCATCCACAGAGGGGTACGAGGACACCTGTCAGAAGGGCCACAGCCATAAAGAAAGCCTTTACTTAGCGGGGACATGGCAAAATGGAAATACCACGGCGGCTGACGAACACCTCCACCTGACGCCACCCAACGCGACACACCACACCGTCCTATCTATAATCACAGCGTGTTGTCTCCACTGAAATACTGAAATTCACAGGTCTATCAAGTCCAAGGGTGTAAATCAACAGCCTTGTTGCTAAAAGTAGTGGAGGAGAGCATTTTCCACTTCCCTGTAGCCTAATCTATAGTGATAGGGAACATCTTATGAATATCGACAGGAATATGTGTTAGTTTCATCACTTGTGAAGTTGGATAAAGTTTGAAACCGGCAGCCCCACCACTGCCAATGATGGGGAAGGGGACGCAACACGGGATCAAACCTCTATTATCTATTTCCTCCTATTCCTCAAAAACAGAACCTTTTCAATGAAAGGGTTGTTTTAAATTTAATTGAATACTTTAAAAACCCTTCTCTGTTCCTTGTGGTAATTACTCATCTGTATGTAAGTGGATAAGTGAAAACAAAACATCCATCATATTACTTTCACTAATCAAACCTTGTCAGATCTGTAACATTCAAAGAGAGAAGGCTTCCTTCATACTGAGCCCCACATCTTCAACTACCGTGCTACAGCTATTCCTGAAGCTTATGTGTTTTTTCTATTTATAGATAAAGGCCCAGGCATCATTGCTAAACACATTCTGAGCAGGAAACTATAGCGGACGACTCGACGCTACACGTTTCACAGTGGCAGTGCTCTTAGTCATGAGCTGGAGGATTAATCATTGTCTGCTGACAACCCTGCATTGAGCTCTACAACCCATCTGACACAGTCCTGACACACAGACTTCCCTTAACTCTCTGGGTCACTCTGCTACATAGATAGGGTTAGTGAACACACAAAGACACACAAGCATGCGCACACACACGTAATCAGGCACACACGTATGAACGCATACAAACACACATACACATGATAAGACACGCACTCTACACACACGTACACATGGGTTTTGTATTGTAAATATGTGATAGTGGAGTAGTGGCCTGAGGAAACACAATGTATTGGGTAAAGTGTTTTGACATGTAATGTCCTGTAATATTTTTAACTGTATATAACTTTCTTAATGTTGCTGGACCCCAGGAGGAGTAGCTGCTGCCATGGCAGCATCTAATGGGGATCCTTGATAAATACAAATACACACACAAACACACACACTCAACAGCCCTCCACTGTGCGATTACATCTCTAAAGATACATAGGCAGTGTTCACTGTAGATAACACAGACAGTAACATGAAGATCATATATTTTTGACATACAGTACCAGTCAAAAGTTAAAACACACCTACTCTTTATTTAGACTATTTTCTACATTGTAGAATAATAGTGAAGACATCAAAACTATGAAATAACACATATGGAATCATGTAGTAACCAAAAGTGTTAAATAAATCAAAATATATTTAATATTTGAGATTCATCAAAGTAGCCACCTTTTGCCTTGATGACAGCTTTGCACACTCTTGGCATTATCTCAACCAGCTTCACCTGGAATGCTTTTCCAATAGTCTTGAAGGAGTTCCCACACATGATGAGAACTTGTTGGCTGCTTTTCCTTCACTCTGCGATCAAACTCATCCCAATCCATCTCAGTTGGGTTGAGTTAGGGTGATTGTGGAGGCCAGGTCATCTGATGCAGCACTCCATCAAACTCCTTCTTGGTCAAATAGCCCTTACACAGCCTGGAGGTGCGTTTTGGGTCATTGTCCTGTTGAAAAACAAATTATAGTCCCACACTAAGTGCAAACCAGATGGGATGGTGTATCACTGTAGAATGCTGTGGTAGCCATGCTGGTTAAGTGTGCTTTTGAATTCTAAATCAATTACAGACAGTGTCACCAGCAAAGCACCCCCACACATCCTCCTCCATGCTTCAGAGTGGGAACCACACACACGGAGATCATCCATTCACCTCGTCTTCGTCTCACAAAGACACGGCGGTTGGGACCAAAAATGTCAAATTTGGACTCATGAGACCAAATGACAGATTTTCAATGGTCTAATTTCCATTGCTCGTGTTTCTTGGTCCAAGTAAGTATATTCCTCTTATTGGTGCCCTTTACTAGTGGTTTCTTTACAGCAATTTTACCACGAAGGCCTGATTCACACTGTCTCCTCTGAAAAGATGATGTTGAGATGTGTCTGTTACTTGAACTCTGTGAAGCTTTTATTTGGGCTGAACTTTCTGAGGCTGGTGACTCTAATGAACTTATCCTCTGCAGCAGAGGTAACTCAGGGTCTTCCTTTCCTGTGGCAGTCCTTATGAGAGACAGTTTCATCACAGTGGTTTATGGTTTTTGCGATTACACTTGAAGAAATGTTCAAGTTCTTGACATTTTCCAGATTGACAGACCTTTATGTCTTAAAGTAATGATGGACTGTTGTTTCTCTTTGCTTATTTGAGCTGTTCTTGCCATAAAATGGACTTGGTATTTTACCAAATAGGGCTATCTTCTGTATACCACCCCTACCTTGTCACAACACAACTGATTGTTTCAAACACAATAAGAAGGAAAGGTATTCCACAAATTCACTTTTAACAAGGCACACCTGTTAATAGAAATGCATTCCAGGTGACAACCTCATGAAGCTGGTTGAGAGAATGCCAAGAGTGTGCAAAGCTGTCATCAAGGTAAAGGGTGGCTACTTTGAAGAATCTCAAATATAAAATATATTTTGATTTGTTTAACACTTTTTTGGTTGATTCCATGTGTTATTTCATAGTTTTGATATTTCACTATTATTCTACAATGTAGGTGTGTCCAAAATTGTGACTGGTACTGTATGTGCATAATGTTGATCTACATGAACCTGCTCCTGTAACGGCTTTCTTCCGCTGAAGGAGAGGAGGACTAAAATGCAGCGTGGAGTTGTGTTCAACATCTTTAATATAGACGATCAACAGGAACACTACAAAATACAAAACAATAAATGTGAAAACCGAAACAGTCCTATCTGGTGCAATGACACAAAGACAGAAGACAATCACCCACAAAATACCCACAGAATATGGCTGCCTAAATATGGTTCCCGATCAGAGACAACGATAGACAGCTGCCTCTAATTGAGAACCAATCTAGGCAACCATAGACCTACAAACTACCTAGAAAGGAAACAGCCCCATAAACAAACAAAAACCCCTAGACCATACAAAACACATAAATCCCCCATGTCACACCCTGACCTAACCAAAATAATAAAGTAAACAAAGATAACTATGGCCAGGGCGTGACAGCTCCCTAGTTTTAAATATCTTTGCAGAAAGAGATAGTGGGGGTAGGGGTTATTAGGTAGGAACAACTTAATAAAACTACATTTTACAAGCCAAGCATGTCTTCTCGAAGGAATGTATTTGTGAATATTTGTTACTGTACCGTCCGGGCCAAACGTTTTTAGAATGACACAAATATTAATTTCCACAAAGTTTGCTGCTTCAGTGTTTTTAGATATTTTTGTCAGATGTTACTATAGAATACTGAAGTATAGTAACAAGCATTTCATAAGTGTCAACGGAATTTATTGACAATTACATGAAGTTGATGCAAAGAGTCAATATTTGCAGTGTTGACCCTTCTTTTTCAAGATCTCTGCAATCCGCCCTGGCATGCTGTCAATTAACTTCTGGGCCACTGATGGAAGCCCATTCTTGCATAATCAATGGCGTTGGAGTTTGTCAGAATTTGTGGGTTTTTGTTTGTCCACCCGCCTCTTGAGGATTGACCACAAGTTCTCAATGGGATTAAGGTCTGGGGAGTTTCCTGGCCATGGACCCAAAATATTGATGTTTTCTTCCCTGAGCCGCTTAATTATCATTTCTGCCCTATGGCAAGGTGCTCCATCATGCTGGAAAAGGCATTGTTTGTCACGAAACTGTTCCTGGATGGTTGGGAGAAGATGCTCTCGGAGGATGTTTTGGTACCATTCTTTATTCATGGCTGTGTTCTTAGGCAAAATTGTGAGTCAGCCCACTCCCTTGGCTGAGAAGCAACCCCACACATGAATGGTCTCAGGATGCTTTACTGTTGGCATGACACAGGACTGGTGGTAGCGCTCACCTTGTCTTCTCTGGACAAGCTTTTTTCCGGATGCCCCAAACAATCGGAAAGGGGATTCATCAGAGAAAATGACTTTACCTCAGTCCTCAGCAGTCCAATCCCTGTACCCTGTACCAGAATATCAGTTTGTCCCTGATGTTTTTCCTGGTGAGAAGTGGCTTCTTTGCTGCCCTTCTTGACACCAGGCCATCCTCCAAAAGTCTTTGCCTCACTATGTATGCAGATGCACTCACACCTGCCTGCTGCCATTCCTGAGCAAGCTCTGTACTGGTGGTGCCCCGATCCCACAGCTGAATCAACTTTAGGAGACCTGGCGCCCTGAAGCCTTCTTCACAACAATTTAACTGCTCTCCTTGAAGTTCTTGATGATCCGATAAATGGTTGATTTAGGTGCAATCTTATTGGCAGCAATATCCTTGCCTGTGAAGCCCTTTTTGTGCAAAGCAACGATGACGGCATGTGTTTCCTTGCAAGGAACCATGGTTGACAGAGGAAGATCAATGATTCCAGGCACCACCCTCCTTTTGAAGCTTCCAGTCTGTTATTCGAACTCAATCAGCATGACAGCATGACCTCAAGCCTTGTCCTCGTAAACACTCACACCTGTGTTAACGAGAGAATCACTGACATGGTCAGCTGGTCCATTTGTGGCAGGGCTGAAATGCAGTGGAAATGTTTTTGGGGGGGATTCAGTTTGTTTGTATGGCAAAGAGGGACTTTCAATTAATTGCAATTCATCTGATCACTCTTCATAACATTCTGGAGTATATGCAAATTGCCATCATACAAACTGAGGCAGCATTTTAAATATTTGTGTCATTCTCAAAACATTTGGCCATGACTGTACGTACAGTTGAAGTCGGAAGTTTACATACACTTAGGGTGGAGTCATTAAAACTCGTTTTTCAACCACTCCACACATTTCTTGTTATAGTTTTGGCAAGTCGGTTAGGACATCGACTTTGTGCATGACACAAGTAACTTTTCCAACGATTGTTTACAGACAATTGTTACAGATGATTTCACTTAAAATTCACTGTTTCACAATTCCATTGGGTCAGAAGTATACATACACTAAGTTGACAGTGCCTTAAACAGCTTGGAAAATTCCAGATGTCATGGCTTTAGAGGCTTCTGGTAGGCTAATTGACATCATTTGAGTCAATTGGAAGTGTATCTGTGGATGTATGTCAAGGCCTACATTCGAACTCTGCCTCTTTGCTTGACATCATGGGAAAATCAAAAGAAATCAGTCAAGACCTCAGAAGACCTCCACAAGTCTGGTTCATCGAATTTCCAAAAGCCTGAAGGTACCACGTTCACCACCATGGGACCACACAGCCGTCATACCGCTCAGGAAGGAGACGCGTTCTGTCTCCTAGAGATGAACGTACTTTGGTGTAAAAAGTTCAAATCAATCCCAGAACAATAGCAAAGGACCTTGTGAAGATGCTGGAGGAAACAGGTACAAAAGTATCTATAGCCACAGTAAAACGAGTCCTATATCGACATAACCTGAAAGGCCGCTCAGTAAGGAAAAAGCCACTGCTCCAAAACCGCCATATAAAAGCCAGACTATGGTTTGCAACTGCACATGGGGACAAAGATCATACTTTTTGGAGAAATGTCCTTTGGTCTGATGAAACAAAAATAGAACTGTTTGACCATAATGACCATCGTTATGTTTGGAGGAAAATGGGGGAGGCTTGCAAGCCGAAGAACACCCATCCCAACCGTGAAGCACTGGGGTGGCAGCATCATGTTGTGGGTGTGCTTTCTGCAGGAGAGACTAGTGCACTTCACAAATTAGATAACATCGTGAGGAGGAAAATTATGTGGATATATTGAAGCAACATCTCAAGACACCAGTCAGGAAGTTAAAGCTTGGTCGCAAATGGGTCTTCCAAATGGACAATGACCCCAAGCATACATGCCAAAGTTGTGGCAAAATGGCTTAAGGACAACAAAATCAAGGTATTGGAGTGGCCATCACAAAGTCCTGATCTCAATCCTATAGAAAATGTGTGGGCAGAACTGAAAAAGCGTGTGCGTGCAAAGAGACCTTACAAACCTGACTCAGTTACACCAGCTCTGTCAGGAGGAATGGGCCAAAATTCACCCAACTTATTGTGGGAAGCTTGTTGAAGGCTACCCAAAACGTTTGACCCAAGTTAAACAATTTAAAGGCAATGCTACCAAATACTAATTGAGTGTATGTAAACTTCTGACCCACTGGGAATGTGATTAAATACATAAAAGCTTAAATAAATTATTCTCTCTACTATTATTCTGACATTTCACATTCTTAAAATAAAGTGGTGATCCTAACTGACCTAAGACAGGGAATTTTTAAATATCAGGAATATCAGGAATTGTGAAAAACTGAGTTTAAATGTATTTGGCAAAGGTTTATGTAAACTTCTGACTTCAACTGTATTTAGGCTTCATCAGAAGGCAATATTCCATGTCATGTTATGTTTAGTTTACATACCAGAGCAAATTACAGACAGTGCATAACTTCATTCAATGTTTTGTGAACAGCTTGGTAAAAAAATGGAACTGGGTGAATATTCCGATGTTCTCGGACTAATTCCACAACTAATGCTAATATGGATTTCCATAACAAACATACTTGCCAGAGCAAGTATCAGAATCCAGGCATTGAGGCATAAAGAATTGAAACAACCTCAGTACTCAGTATAAATAGCTACACTGAAAACAAAAATACTGCAATTGCTTTTTATGGCTGGTCTCCTTAAGACAATATTTAACAGAATGTCTCCTGAAGGGGAGAAATGCAGACGTATAAAGAGCGTAGATTAAGCCATTTATTCGGTGGTTATATAATAACCCCAAGGTTATTTATAAACTGGCTGGGTCAAGCCCTGAATGCTGATTGGCTGACAGCTGTGGAAAATCAGACCGTATACGACGGATATGACAAAACATTTATTTGAAGTGCTCTAATTAAGTTGGCAAGCAGTTTATAATAGCAGTAAGGAACCTCAGGTGTTTGTGGTGTATGGACAATACACCATGGTTAAATCCAGGCACTCCGTGTTGCGTCGTGTCTAAGAAGAGCCCTTAGCCATGGTATATTGGCCATATACAACACCCCCTCGTGCCTTATTACTTAATTAGGCAATATGAACAATAAAGACCAAAAAAGCTGTCATACTGAACACAACTTAAACCTTCTCAGAAGAAAATTATTTCTACCTCTCAAAATATGCACACACAACCTCCAAAAAACAACCTCCTTGCAGACAGAAAAAGGAAGAGAAAGAGAGATAAACAAATATTGCCTGTTCTTTTGGATGCGTCTAGTTTAAAGAGTACATCTACTTGGTCTTGCACTTGCTTTTGACCCACATCCTCCCTGAGCAAAAGAAAGCTAAGAAAAATACATTTGCAGCCAAGAAAGTACTTCTTGGCTTGGCTTTCAAAGACATTGACAGAATGGGGACAGTTTAAATGTGATATATGGTGATAAAAATCTTGCCTTGTCAGCAGCGCATAACAAAATGATATAAAAAAATGGTCACACTTCTATTTCCACAATGCCCTAATTACAGGGAAATAAAAGCACAATTAGGTGGAAACGATGTGTCACTTTGCAGCTAACTAGGTTGCTTTAAAGTTTGATGAATAACATAAGGATAAACAAAAGCAGTCAGGTGGTAAGTCTTGGAATGCCCCAGAAAACAGTCTTGCAAAGCAAAAAATTAAGAAGAAAAATATTTTACTTTCCTATTTGCTTTCTGAGAGAACTGAATACACTATAACCATCACCTTGTAGAACAGGAGGACAGAAAAAAAAATATTTTCACACCTGACTCAGCAAAACTATCTGGTTCCGCAGGATTTTTGTGACTAAAATACACATACAGTCGAAGAGATGATAAATTGAGTTACCGCAGTCTCACTCCTGTGCACATTGTAAAAGCAATATCATCATCGTATAACTTTCTGATTGCTCCTGATGTGTACAAAGACAAAAAAATCACATCCCTCCCCCATAAGTCTCCCCTCTCGAAGACATGAGTTACAAGGCAGATTTACATTCACAAACATCATCACTAATACCATTTTAATGATCTACTCATTCTACTGTACCTGAGAATCAATACCGGCCTCGCATAATGCCACTTCATAAGCACTGAGAATACCATATTCATGAGTGACCACAGACGGATTCTAATAAAGGAGTAAATGTCACATTTCAATAAAGATCCGTCTGGCAATCAGAACCATTGGTGAACAGACTCTGATACCATTAAGAGATTCTCTATAAGCAAAATTAATAACAATTGTATAGGAAGCTCACATGTTGGTTCCAGGCTGCTATAATGTCTGCCACAATCTAACATATTCTCATCTCACCTCTCCTCAAAATTTGACTTCCCTGACACTTCCAATATAAGCTAGCTTTAGAATTCTCAGTGCACACACACTGGCCACGCAACACAATAAGCATTGTATAAGGCAGACCAGGCATACAGTATATCTTTTCACATCTTCAATTCAGGGCTAGATTATAATCTGTACCGCGGAAAATCTGTGTTGAAATGTGCCTATGTGGCTTCGATATTGGTCGTAAACAATTGCACTAGTTGCAAAATTGACTAAGATGTGTAAGTGGTAGAAATTTTGTCAAATAGTATCTTCCAAAAAGGAGATTTGCGAGATTTATGTAATCTAAGGTATGAAACAATTTTCCTTGGGATGTGTTAAGATTGAAATCCTGTCCACATGCCCACTTCTGGAAGTACCCAAATAATAATTGATTCGGAGCACAGCTGCAGAATCAACCTACAGCCCACCCTTTTCTGGACAGAACGCAGAGCTAACCAATTGAGGCATTAGTACACAGCATCCTGGGACTACTTTGATTGACATAACATGAGACAACGTACAAAACATACATTGGCACCAATGTTATGTTGAAAGAACGAGAACTGTTACTTATAAACAGCTTCTTTTTTGTCTAAGACCCTCGTGGTCTTGTCATATAGCCGGAATTTACCCCTTACTACTATAATTGACTTGTGGTGTAAGCCTGGAGATGGTCGAGATACAACAGCTATGAGTTCAAAACCCACAAGGTTTTTCTTTGAGGAAAAATGCTCCACTGCTTTGACTATCAGAACATGCTGTTGGATGCTTTCATGGAAAAGTTTTGGATGATGTCCAACTACGTCAATGATTTTAATTGGCTTATATGGAATTTGTTACTGGACATAATCATGCTTCTCACCTGATCGTGTTAGCACAGCACAGCACAGCACAGCACAGCACAGCACAGCACAGCACAGCACAGCACAGCACAGACAGACAGACAGACAGACAGACAGACAGACAGACAGACAGACAGACAGACAGACAGACAGACAGACAGACAGACATCTTACAGGAGGCCTGGGGATCCTCTAAGGAGAGATGCATTAATAATCAGCTACGTTAAAAACACAGCTGTGTCTGCACCTGGGCCCAGTTGAAAAGATTCCTAGAGGTCTGTTGATAGTGCCACCTTCCCTTCTGTGTCTGCAGATGAGGCATCTGCAAGCTGCACCACAGGTAAAGCTTTATCACTGCAGTGCAATCTGGGAGACTAATAAAGGAGAAAGATCGTTTTCTTTTATAAAGTTTCCAATCTTCATGACACCATATTCAACTTATTTTGTGTCACTCTCATCCGTAGCACTCAAGTTTGCATGGACATTGTTAATATTCCTTATTTGAGGAAACTGGATGGTTTTTGGTTTACTATTAAATCACAATTTAAGTATGAAAATATTGATGGGTATTGGGTGGGGTAATTGCACCATGTAGTACTTACTGTATCTTCGCCCTAACAATTTTAAAGAAGAAATTAGTATGATCTGTGCAGCAATCCTCATTCCTAACCATTCAACTAATGCAATACTTTTAACAAACAGCTGTTATTGTGGAATGTCTCACCTCTCAATCCAGAAAAGCTATTGCTATAACCTATTAATTCAAAGTGATATTATCTTACAAATGCATTATCTTAAAAGGTGTTTCCTTACTGCTCAAGGTTAAACAATATATATAAAATGAATACCGTCGCCATTCAATTTGTTCACAGGAAATGTTTCCCCATGTTCTTTACTGGTTCTGTTCCCATCAAAATTCAGCTGTGAAGTGTTTAGGGCTGAAGTACTTGACTGATGTAATATTGCCAGAACAACAAGAGTCTCATAGGATTAAAACCTCGGAACAATCGTAACCCAACACAAATTGCAACAAAAGCGACTACGTGAAATAAAGCCAAACAACGCAGACATACACCATGAAAAGAAATGCATCCTTGATTTGTTTACGCTTCTCTGTAAAAAGTCAAAGTCTTCACACAAAACATTGATGCTTTAGGAGAGCGAAGGCAGGAGAGAAATATGGGGCGGCAGCGTAGCCTAGTGGTTAGAGCGTTGGACTAGTAACCCCTTACTACAAATCCCTGAGCTAACAAGGTACAAATGTGTCATTCTGCCCCTGAACAAGGCAGTTAACCCACTGTTCCTAGGCCGTCATTGAAAATAAGAATTTGTTCTTAACTGACCTGCCTAGTTAAATAAAGGTTACAAAATAAAAATACAAGACTACTTGTTGAATCCTAAACAGAACTCTAATCATCTGTGTACACCGAGTAACAAGCCTTTATAACTCAACATACCACTAGCTTAATGATAGAGCAGCTATTTCCATGTTAAAATGTTATGGGATGCATTCTCTCCATAGTTTTTAATGGTAAGCCACTCGGGTAGGCCTACATTATGATCACTTAGCCACAGTAGCCTACTTGGCCACTGTTAAAACTGTAACTTTAAGTGGGTACACCCTCAGTGTTCACAGTAAATGCACGCTGGAAGTTGCACAGAATTTGCGCTCAGCAGACCTGAAATTGTCGGAAAAAATGAGAGGGAACATTGGATGTGATGCTTGTAAGGGAAGTGAACTGTGCAGCCAAAACTACAGTACATGTGGCTTCTGTAGGTAAACCAGCACACATTGTTTTGTGGCCGGGCCTACGTAAGGCTGCAATCCATCCTACATGGTCCCCGGAGTGAGCTGAGTAACACGGTCTATGCTCTAACGTGGGGTGTGAATCCATTAAGGCTTCCCTTTATCTAGTTGCATGTCGATATTTTAATCCAACACTGGCCATTTTCCCAGCACTGAGAACCACTGAAGGTTCGAATGACTGGATATACTCCCTCACACCCTACCTCACACCCAACCTTAGGTTGTGGGTGTCTCTCAGAAGGCACTTGCTCAGAAAAATTAGGAATAACTTAGGTGAGAAAGGACATTTAAAATGAAACCTAAACCTGATACAATGTTGCTAGTGGTATGTTGAGTTATAAAGGCTTGTTACCTGGTGTACACAGATGATTAGAGTTCTGTTTAGGATTACAGTAGCAGCCAATGTGTGGTGTTCAATGTAGGCCTACAGACTTAACAAAACAAAAACATGCAGGGCTTGACATGAACCTGTTTATCCAACTGTCCTTCAGACAAGGAGGTGACTGAAGATGGTGTTGTGTTGTTTGACGCAAGAAAGCACTTTACAAAATATAATGCATTATACATTTCCATAGCATTATTACAGAGAATCAGACAAATTATGCTACCCTAATTAGCTATTTCAACATTGATTATGTTAACTAACAGTGATCTTTTCTCTGTGGGCTGATAAAGTATTTATTCTGCATGGCAGTCTACATAGTTAGTATTGTTTCTCTTCCATGGTGTTATGACCATTATGAGTCTACGGTGTTCATATCCGTGATTCTTACAAGTAGAGTGCACTAAATAAAGGTGTGTTTAAGACAAAGGACTTTACTTTTCCTACAAAAATAACTCAACAGGAGAGAGGTCATGAATACTGGGGAAAATGGGTTTCGTACTTGGAAAAGGTCTAATTCAGAGATGTCAATGTAACTAATATGATGATATGATGATGAAGGTGTGACATGCACTGTAACTGCCAGATCTTTTTTAAAATTTTAATTCTGCTTTTATTTGACTTTATTTGTAGTTTCTTTGTGTTCCTACAATAAAAACAAAGTATACATTTTGTTTTAAATGTCTTGCTCATTCCCCACATATCTAATAACAGTGGAAGAAACTTCATTGATTCTAAACTATTTGAGAAATAAAAATGTATCAAAAATGATCCTTATCTAAGACACAAAGAACAGTTCTTGAGATGTATAAAATGTGCTTCTTATCTTCCTCAAGGAACTTCTTAATTGTATTTCAGTGTCTTTAAAATCAAAGGGGGTTTGGCTGGCCAGGCTCTGAGCGCTGTCGAGGACGGACATACAGTGATGAATTAGCCACGTTTAAAGATTAGCTGGAGCTTCACTCGGAGGAATAACGTTAGATGACATGTTATTAAGCTGTAATGAAGAGCCTCTTGAAGCCTTGAGATGCCTGGGTGCTCTGGGGGGAGGGGTTTTTGCCTACACAGTGGATGGGAGGGTGGGTGTGGGGGTAGCTACCACCGCCACATGGAAACCCCCCAGTGAACTAATCATGTCAAGAGATGAAATGATGAACCCCCATCTCCTCATCCCCCCCACCCCCACCTCCCTCCCTCGCTCCTCGAACGAAAGAGGGGAAAAAAGTGAACAGATGCAGACTGCGGTCTCCTCTTGTCCTCTCTCCATTATTAATGATTAAAGTTCATATAGAATTAGCCGAGTTTGTCAATGATTTACAGTACCAGTCAAAAGTTTGGACACACCTACTCATTCAAGGGTTTTTCTTTATTTTGGCTATTTTCTACATTGTAGAATAATAGTGAAGTCATCAAAACTATTAAATAGCATATGGAATCATGTAGTAACCAAAAAGTGTTGAACAAATCAAAATATGTTTTATGTTTGAGATTCTTCAAAGTAGCCACACTTTGCCTCGATGACAAGGGAGTGCGAAACTCGTCCAGTAGAGTACTGGTTGCAACTGTCTTCCTGCTTTGCACTCCTCACCTGAAGAAGGGTTTGGCGTTGAAACTGTTGAAAGGGAACGCCATTTCTACTAGTATGCTAATTTCTCCTTATACCTCCACAAAACCTTACCCATAGGTGTGTTCCCTCTCTCAGTGAGCCCAATTTCTCACTGCCTTAACGTGCTTCAGCTCGGCTGGCGGCTAGCTGAAGTTCACTAGGTGAGACAAGCGAGTGTGCTCACATACTCCCTTAAAACACCTTCGCTCGAAAAATGAAAAAAAAGGCGTCAATAGGAATATTTGTCCATTTTGAGACACCCGTAGCCAGTATTCACTTCCTCAAATAGTAAGATAACTCAAGAAATCTCTAATACATTTTTGCAAAGATCTTAGTCACACAATTTTATATCTAACTAAGATGTTTGGTGCAGATTGCTCAAAGAAAAAATGTGGATGAAAACAAGACTACTACTGAAGAATCCCTACTGTTGACCAATCACTGACAAAGGGGCGTAGACTTTGGCTACCGACATTGGCTAGCCTCAAGAAAGAATGTTGTGTGCCCAAACAACCGAAAAACCCTTTCCAAAGTCCAAAACTAACAAACACATCACAAAATGTCATTATAATATATACACAAACTCAATGTCACTCCAGTAGGTCATTCACAACTACTGTCGCAACATTCCCTCTGAAAATGATTCAGGAAATAAAATGTAAGCTATTGTACTACACCTTCTACTATACTGAACACCTACTACTAAAAGGTAGCCAGTACTTTATAGGCAATTGATTTATCTTGTTTCTTCAAGATCAAAGTTCTAAGTTTTAGAGGCATTGGCAAGCATATGTTTTGGATATTGCCCAAAGAAACTTCACATTTAGTAAACTTTTCGAGGCAGAAGGTTTTTTTCCAATCCCCTTGGCTTTTTTAAAGGCACGGTCAAGCAGATATTAATGCTTGAGATATTGTCCGCCACAAAGCCACTCTTTTCAAACCATAATTGAAAAAAGTTCTGTCTAAAGCAGCTTTCACTGGCCTTTCCAATAGCAAGCTAATAATTTCTTACCTTGTGTGTGTGTGTGTAGTGGAAGAATGAGATAAGGTGATATTCGCAACTGGTGACACTAGCAACCGGCGACACTAGCAACTGGGGACTGGCTGGCATGGGAGCACAGCATGATGGTACTTTCGGTGGCCT
Organism: Oncorhynchus keta; assembly: GCF_023373465.1. Classification (NCBI taxonomy): domain Eukaryota; kingdom Metazoa; phylum Chordata; class Actinopteri; order Salmoniformes; family Salmonidae; genus Oncorhynchus; species Oncorhynchus keta. The sequence goes on from NC_068431.1 coordinate 23,913,008, forward strand.
AGCGGTTAAGGGTGTTGGGCCAGTAATTGAAAGATTGCTGGTTCGAATCCATGAGCCGACAAGGTGAAAAATCTGTTGATGTGCCCTTGAGAAAGGCACTTAACCCTAGTTGAACTGGATAAGAGGATCAGATAAAAAAAAATGAAATCAAGATTTATGACCTTGTTTTGATGACTGACCATTTGTGGGCTTTCACAAGGGTCAAACACACCTTATCTGTGGTCTTCTCGGTTGAGGGACATTCCCGCAGAACCTTGAGAACACGGACAGTGTTGGAGGTGTGAAATATTCTAAATGAATGTTACTGTTTGATTTAAATGGTCAGGTTTCAAGAGTTCATAAAGAGCTACAGTATGAATTTGTATATGTTTTATTGTACTGTAAGTGCTATGGATTTATTGTTACAGGGAAACTGTGTTTTTTTGTTGGTTGGACGGAGGATAGTTCAAATAGGAGTGACACTGGTGTGCGCCCATCATTTAAATTGAGATGATTAGATTAGAATCTGGGTGGGTTGTTCTTGCCTTTTGTTTTTACTAGCAAAATGCAAAGAAATGTTCATGCAGATTGGGGGTGAGTTCTTGCTTGAATTTGGTTAAAAGGACAGTGAATTCACTTATGATTTCAGGACTTGTTACCAAGCCCTTGTGTGTATCACACAGATCGTTTTTTATGTTTGAGATTATTCTGAACTGAAGAAACATGTAACCACATTAAGTGACTATTGGTGATAGTCATTTACTTGGAGTAGTCTGTAATGTTTCGTGTATTTCATGTGCACTGTAGTTGTTTGAGTGTTATTTCTTTCGTGACTAATAAATTATATTAGTTGAAGTGGGTAAATGCATTCCTCATTTTACAGAGTCATTATTTGATTGACTATAGGCTTATAATTGATTAAGTCTATTTCTATAGTTGTTATATAAAAACTATACATTGCACATGCTTCGGTTCAACCCTGACATCTTTGATCTGTTTGCCTCAATATATTAATGCTAGAATATTGGTCGCCAAGATTAGCTATTTGTATCTAGTCTTTTAATAATTGTATAACAGTGTAAGTAAGATACATGTTCATTATAGTCAGGCTGAGAGGAGATGTAAGGCTCGCTACCTTGACTAGATTCCTCCAGAGATGTACATAAATTGGAGTCAGATTGATTAATGTACTTAATTATTATATTCAACATAATTTCTACATAATGGTTGTATAATTTCCATCCACTACATGTGACCACCTAATCCGATAACAGTAGTTGATATTTGTGCTAAAGGGTTGGAACACATATTCTGATTCCATTGGAGAGCAAAATGTAGATTGTGTATGGTGTCCATATTAGGATACATGTTAATGGAAGTTGGAATTGGATGTGTGACTGTCCTAACATGGAAACAGTGTAGGTGTCCTAGATTGATGACATCATACCTGTCCTGATGTCAGCCTCTGACAAAAATCGTGAACAAGTTTACATAGAGAAATAGAGGTGTCACAACTGGGTGAGGTTGTCACAAGTTGTAATAATGGCATAAAATGTCTGTTACAGACATTGAAAATAGTTGGAGAGAATGGTTATGACTGTATACTTACTTCCTTCGAGCAATATGCAAATCTCATTTTGATAATGAATGGGCCCTCTTATTTCCTCCCAGCATAGTTCAAAATCATTAGAGGGAAATTTGAAACTGGGGAAGGATTCTCTGTATTTAGCACATAAACAGTATAATTGATACATGGTAATCCTATGAACACTTCCTGATTACAACACAGTCACACTACTGTGATTTTCATTGAAAACTCTGCTTCATGGACCTATGGTTATACTGCCAATAACAACCAGAACATGAGATTAAGGAGGAATATTGTCAATGAAGGAATTACTGAAATACTAGAATGTTTTATTTTTTTGATGGCTGTTACCTATCTTATCATTTAATCTTGATCTTGATATTTCAGTGTATTCTATTTTTCCCTTCTCAGAGTGTTGCCAATATTCATATTTCATTTTACAATGGATAACATTTCTGCAGAGAGAACAAGCAGAGAGGACCCAGTAAATTAAATCCTACAACAGCATGAGCTCCAGAATATGATTTCACGCAGCACTGCAAGTTCAATTCATCAGAGATGAATATGTCGCTCTGCTTATGTATCCTGTGGGCAATCACAAATTGCATATGAATTGTTGAGTGCCATTTTGTAAAGTGCCAAATGCTTCAATGTCAAAGGAAAAGGGACAAATCACATCCTGAGCCATATGCTGTGAATGAGGAGGTCTGCAAACAAATTACAACAGCTGGCTTCTTGAAAAATTGTGTTTTCACTGAGGCTTTGGATCATTTTGGCTCTGCCTAATTCAATGGTCATTAAGGAATATGAGCTTACTTTAATGCCTATGAACAAATACACACTCACATAGACACAGGCACACACGGACACACGCACGCACGCACACACCACACACCCACACACACACACACACACACACACACACACACACACACACACACACACACACACACACACACACACACACACACACACACACACACACACACACACACACACACACACACACCACTCAGTGTTAGTAATGTCTAAGTGTTGGACAAATATATCAAAAGCCTTTTCTGTGATTCTGGCAAGCAACTGTATCAACATGGACAATATTGCTTTTCAATTCTTGTTTGCAAAAGAGAACAAGGCGATATGAAACATTGGTGTCATCTCTGACCAAATGACCTTTAGCAGAAAGAATTGATTGAATTGTTTCACAACAAACAGAGTTACAGGAAAGTGATCATAAAGAAAGCGATCAGTGGGACTGCATGGAAACAAAGGCACCTTGCTTGCCAACCTCATTTGTCTTTTCAGAGAGATCAGATTTCAATGTTAGATGCTCTTGAACAAACCCCCAGATACATTGAGGGTATTCGATTAAACTGGTCCGGGTTGCACCGGGTAAAGCCCTGCTCAAATGGAACAGTTATCTGCACTGCTCTGTCATATTGTTAACAATGCAGCATGATACATCGTTCAGAAATGTAAATCATAGTTTTTCTTTAAAATACTGTATATGTTTATTTTTATTTTATTTCACCTTTATTTAACCAGGTAGGCTAGTTGAGAACAAGTTCTCATTTGCAACTGCGACCTGGCCAAGATAAAGCATAGCAGTGTGAACAGACAACACAGAGTTACATATGGAGTAAACAATTAACAAGTCAATAACACAGTAGAAAAAATGGGAGTCTATATACATTGTGTGCAAAAGGCATGAGGAAGTAGGCGAATAATTACAATTTTGCAGATTAACACTGGAGTGATAAATGATCAGATGGTCATGTACAGGTAGAGATATTGGTGTGCAAAAGAGCAGAAAAGTAAATAAATAAAAACAGTATGGGGATGAGGTAGGTGAAAATGGGTGGGCTATTTACCAATAGACTATGTACAGCTGCAGCGATCGGTTAGCTGCTCAGATAGCTGATGTTTGAAGTTGGTGAGGGAGATAAAAGTCTCGAACTTCGGCGATTTTTGCAATTCGTTCCAGTCAGAGGCAGCAGAGTACTGGAACGAAAGGCGGCCAAATGAGGTGTTGGCTTTAGGGATGATCAGTGAGATACACCTGCTGGAGCGCGTGCTACGGATGGGTGTTGCCATCGTGACCAGTGAACTGAGATAAGGCGGAGCTTTACCTAGAATGGACTTGTAGATGACCTGGAGCCAGTGGATCTGGCGATGAATATGTAGCGAGGGCCAGCCGATTAGAGCATACAAGTCACAGTGGTGGGTGGTATAAGGTGCTTTAGTGACAAAACGGATGGCACTGTGATAAACTGCATCCAGTTTGCTGAGTAGAGTGTTGGAAGCAATTTTGTAGATGACATCGCCGAAGTCGAGGATCGGTAGGATAGTCAGTTTTACTAGGGTAAGTTTGGCGGCGTGAGTGAAGGAGGCTTTGTTGCGGAATAGAAAGCCGACTCTTGATTTGATTTTCGATTGGAGATGTTTGATATGAGTCTGGAAGGAGAGTTTACAGTCTAGCCAGACACCTAGGTACTTATAGATGTCCACATATTCAAGGTCGGAACCATCCAGAGTGGTGAAGCTAGTCGGGCATGCAGGTGCAGGCAGCGATCGGTTGAAAAGCATGCATTTGGTTTTACTAGCGTTTAAGAGCAGTTGGAGGCCACGGAAGGAGTGTTGTATGTCATTGAAGCTTGTTTGGAGGTTAGATAGCACAGTGTCCAAGGACGGGCCAGAAGTATATAGAATGGTGTCGTCTGCGTAGAGGTGGATCAGGGAATCGCCCGCAGCAAGAGCAACATCATTGATATATACATAGAAAAGAGTCGGCCCGAGAATTGAACCCTGTGGCACCCCCATAGAGACTGCCAGAGGACCGGACAGCATGCCCTCCGATTTGACACACTGAACTCTGTCTGCAAAGTAATTAGTGAACCAGGCAAGGCAGTCATCCGAAAAACCGAGGCTACTGAGTCTGCCGATAAGAATATGGTGATTAACAGAGTCGAAAGCCTTCGCAAGGTCGATGAAGACGGCTGCACAGTACTGTCTTTTATCGATGGCGGTTATGATATCGTTTAGTACCTTGAGTGTGGCTCAGGTGCACCCGTGACCGGCTCGGAAACCAGATTGCACAGCGGAGAAGGTACGGTGGGATTTGAGATGGTCAGTGACCTGTTTGTTGACTTGGCTTTCGAAGACCTTAGATAGGCAGGGCAGGATGGATATAGGACTGTAACAGTTTGGGTCCAGGGTGTCTCCCCCTTTGAAGAGGGGGATGACTGCGGAAGCTTTCCAATCCTTGGGGATCTCAGACGATATGAAAGAGAGGTTGAACAGGCTGGTAATAGGGGTTGCGACAATGGCGGCGGATAGTTTCAGAAATAGAGGGTTGCAGCTCTTTCAGAACATCTGCTATCTGGATTTGGGTAAAGGAGAACCTGGAGAGGCTTGGGCGAGTAGCTGCGGGGGGGCGGAGCTGTTGGCCGAGGTTGGAGTAGCCAGGCGGAAGGCATGGCCAGCCGCCGAGAAATGCTTGTTGAAGTTTTCGATAATCATGGATTTATCGGTGGTGACCGTGTTACCTAGCTTCAGTGCAGTGGGCAGCTGGGAGGAGGTGCTCTTGTTCTCCATGGACTTCACAGTGTCCCAGAACTTTTTGGAGTTGGAGCAACAGGATGCAAACTTCTGCCTGAAGAAGCTGGCCTTAGCTTTCCTGACTGACTGCGTGTATTGGTTCCTGACTTCCCTGAACAGTTGCATATCGCGGGGACTATTCGATGCTATTGCAGTCCGCCACAGGATGTTTTTGTGCTGGTCGAGGGCAGTCAGGTCTGGAGTGAACCAAGGGCTGTATCTGTTCTTAGTTCTGCATTTTTGGAACGGAGCATGCTTATCTAAAATGGTGAGGAAGTTACTTTTAAAGAATGACCAGGCATCCTCAACTGACGGGATGAGGTCAATGTCCTTCCAGGATACCCGGGCCAGGACGATTAGAAAGGCCTGCTCACAGAAGTGTTTTAGGGAGCGTTTGACCGTGATGAGGGGTGGTCGTTTGACTGCGGCTCCGTAGCGTATACAGGCAATGAGGCAGTGTTCGCTGAGATCCTAGTTGAAGACAGCGGTGTATTTGGAGGGCCAGTTGGTCAGGATGACGTCTATGAGGGTGCCCTTGTTTACAGAGTTAGGGTTGTACATGGTGGGTTCCTTGATGATTTGTGTGAGATTGAGGGCATCTAGCTTAGATTGTAGGACTGCCGGGGTGTTAAGCATATCCCAGTTTAGGTCACCTAACAGAACAAACTCTGAAGCTAGATGGGGGGCGATCAATTCACAAATGGTGTTCAGGGCACAGCTGGGAGCTGAGGGGGGTCGGTAGCAGGCGGCAACAGTGAGAGACTTATTTCTGGAGAGAGTCATTTTCAAAATTAGTAGTTCGAACTGTTTGTGTATGGACCTGGAAAGTATGACATTACTTTGCAGGCTATCTCTGCAGTAGACTGCAACTCCTCCCCCTTTGGCAGTTCTATCTTGACAGAAGATGTTATAGTTGGGTATGGAAATCACAGAATTTTTGGTGGCCTTCCTGAGCCAGGATTCAGACACGGCAAGGACATCAGGGTTAGCAGAGTGTGCTAAAGCAGTGAGTAAAACAAACATAGGGAGGAGGCTTCTGATGTTGACATGCATGAAACCAAGGCTTTTTCGATAACAGAAGTCAACAAATGAGGGTGCCTGGGGACATACAGGGCCTGGGTTTACCTCCACATCACCCGCGGAACAGAGAAGGAGTAGTATGAGGGTGCGGCTAAAGGCTATCAAAACTGGTCGCCTAGAACGTTGGGGACAGAGAATAAGAGGAGCAGGTTTCTGGGCATGGCAGAATATATTCAGGGCATAATGCGCAGACAGGGGTATGGTGGGGTGCGGCTACAGCGGAGGTAAGCCCAGGCACTGGGTGATGATGAGAGAGCTTGTATCTCTGGACATGCTGGTTGTAATGGGTGAGGTCACCGCATGTGTGGGAGGTGGGACAAAGGAGGTATCAGGGGTATGAAGAGTGGAACTAGGGGCTCCATTGTGAACTAAAACAATGATAACTAACCTGAACAACAGTATACAAGGCATATTGACATTTGAGAGAGACATACAGCGAGGCATACAGTAATCACAGGTGTTGAATTAGGAGAGCTAGCTAAAACAGTAGGTGAGACAACAACAGCTAATCAGCTAGCACAACAACAGCAGGTAAAATGGCGTTGACTAGGCAACGGGGCCGACAGATAAAACATAAACAAGCAGAATGGAGTACCGTGATTAATGAACAGTCCAGCATGCATCAGCTATGTAGCCAAGTGATCAGTGTCCAGGGGGCAGCGGTGGATGGGGCAGGGAAGCTGTACTGGCGAGTGTTATCCAGGTTAAAAAAACTAACAATGACTAAATACCTTGTAGCTAGTTAGCTGGTTAGCTTCTGGAGGTTCTTGAGTGTGTTCTAAAAATTAAAAATAATAGCGATTCCGTATCACATTGGGTGAGGCAGGTTACCGGAAGGTATAAACAAATTAAAAATCGAAAAGAGATAGAAAGTAAATATGGGTCCAGTGAGTGTTTGGGACGCGGCGATTCAGACGGTTAGCAGGCCTGTGCTAACAAGCTAACAGTTAGTAGGCCGGGGCTAAACAAGGTAGCAGTTAGCGGACCAGGGCTAAACAAGCTAGCAGTTAGCAGGCCGAATTAGCAAGCAAGGAGATAGCAAGGGCTAGGGAGTTAGCCTTTTGGGGACGTCGCGATGGGGTGAGTCTGTTTATTCCTCTTCTTGCGGTGACATCGATAGACCGGTCATGGGTCCGGATATTGTAGCCCAGGAGAATGCTACGGTGGTAGCACAGGGGCTCTGGCCGGGCTAGCTTCAAGCTAAGTGGGTGGAAACGCTAGCCAGGAGTAATCATCCGGGGTTGCGGTTAGCTAGATAGCTAGTTGTGAAGATCCAGCTGAAAAATGTTCCGTTTGCGGTGGGAATCCGGGGATAAAAAAATAAATAGGTCCGTTATGCTCTGGTTAGAGTCGCGTTGTTCGAACTGGCGAGAGCTTTCCGAGCTAAAGGTTAGCTGATGGTTAGCTGGCTAGCTGGCTAGCTTCAGTTGAGGGGTTCCGGATCCGAAGTAAATATAAATACTTTAGGAAAAATAGCTACATTGGGTGAGGCGGGTTGCAGGAGAGTATTTAGAAGGTGAGGTTTAGCAAAATATTTTAAAAGATATGCGAAGAAAAATATGTAAAAACGGAAAAAAAACGATATACAAGGGAAACGACACGACAGGACGTCTTACTCTTACTGCTACGCCATCTTGGAAGTATCAAACAAGTTTTTATTGGGAGGGTAGATAAAGCATTTGTATGAAAATCAATGAATTTTGCATGTGAAAACACAGAATCCTACTCATTACTCCATGTGCTTAACCTTCGCAGAGATAAAGAGGCAAAGCGAGAGGATTACTTCTGCCCAAAATCTGTCCAGGTGAAATAAGCAGACCATGTGACCAAGTGATTTTTTTGTATGGAGGTCTATGGGAGAGTGTTAAATACGCCGGGCTTATTTGATCTTATAGAAGTTACGTCATGTTTAGGCTGTTACAAATGTACTGATGTAAGTGGATGCACGTGGCATTCTGGCAACTGAGAAAAACAACTTAATAATAGCCTGTTGTTCACACGTGTATCTGCCCTCTCCTTTTCCCGCCTGCCTTCCATTTTTGCGTACGTGTATTTACATTTTTGGAGCAGTCACTTGACTATCTTGTCATTATATTTGATCATATTTGACCTACGTCACTTTTGTTTTGGCCAACTGGTTTTCTGTTCAACCTGATAATGAATTGCACCCATCTGGTGTCCCCAGTCTTAAACAGTCCCTGATTAGAGGAGAACAATGAAAAAATGCAGTGGAACTGACTTTGAGGGCCAGAGTTGAGTTTGAGAGGGCTAATGAGCAAATGCAATGAATTGTCTTCCAAGACATGGCCTTTTCCAATGACCTGCTAGCCCTACAATTATTTCAAAAGTAACTGATAACTCTAATATCAGATTTACTCTCAAGTGGTTTCCAAAAGCAGATTAAAAAAACACCCGTTTATGCCAGCGCTACCCAAACCTACTGTATTCCTTGAGCTCTAACATCCTGTAGGTTTACAGTCAAACCCTAATTTAGCACACCTGATTCTACTTATTAGCTGCTCACCAAGACCTTAACTAGCTGAAACAGGTATGTCAGGTTAGGGTTGGTCTGGAAACCTATAGGACGGTAGATCTCCAGGAAGAGGATTTGGCAGCCCTGCTTTATGCCTTTAAAAAAACTTGTGTAAAAGCATGAGGCAAATTTCATCATGTTCATCCAAGACAGCATCAATAACTACACCAGGTCAAACCGTTTAGCCAGTGGCAGACAGGACGTTGGCCAAACATCTTAAACCCAAACCTTACAAGAAACCAATGCCCTCCCTACATGTATGCTTTGAACTGTATACAATCCAGTGCTGTTTCCAGAACTTTCCTACACCACTGGGTAAGGTCCCCAGTGATTTTGCCATCACTCCACTGACAGTGCTAATAGAACATTATTCCCATTGATAGACGTATCACAGCAAATGGCATGCCATACGTTTCCCCTGTATAATAGTCTGATTGCCACTCATCACGAGAGCTGCCACCAGTCTACAACATCAGTCCACAATGCCATAGAGCTGTCAATCATCTGCTGACACTGCCAAATTAGAGTGCAAAGACCTTCAAGTCTCCAACAGGAACTTTCCTAACTGGCAATTTTTCTACCCAAGACACAAATTACAACGCAATTCGGAAACAAAAGTGGATCGTCTCAACTGAGCTAGACAGCATGATTGATGGCCGCTGTCACATCTGTGTTGTCCGTGATGTTTTGCAGTGTAAAAGTATGAATCTTACCACAACATTGGATGGGAGAGTGAATGAGAGGGCAAAAAAAGTATAATGTCAAGACATAAGGGAGCAAAAACATTATCAAGCTGTTGCTAAGTTTGACAGTCCTGCAAGCACGGTGTAGGACGCACATTCATTTACAAACTGCATAGTCTTTAGTATTTACCATCGTTTTTAATGACAAATGCCCAGTATGATGTTTCTGACAGTTTGACGAATGGACACTCGTAACCTCCTCCATATAATGTGTCTTTAATGGCCCACATTGATCCATTTGGCCCGGCAGTGCATTGTCCTCACCATGCACTGTTTTCTTCATTCATACTTCTTCTAATCCTTTTAGAGAGCCTGGCAGCCAAGGATGAAGTGGAAAGCGTTGAATAATTCATTCACAGTTGTCCCCAAATGAATTGAAGTGGGGACAGGCTTTTGGTGCACTAAATCTAGCTGAATCGTCAATTGATTGCGTCCATATATTAAGGTAACCAGTGATGTAGTAGTAAAAAAATAGGTGGGTACACTCCCTATACTTTCAATGCATTTGTTTGCAAAACATTTCCTCATGTTCCTGCCTGACATTGAGTGTGAAGCACTAGATAGAATAATACCCATCTGATGCCTTGGCGGTTTTCTCACAGATTTTTAGTCATGCTTGTTTAGCTCAGTTCGTCATGTATAATTTCATTTGTTGGATTTATTTTCAAATATGTTGTCTAAATATAGACAAATCACTTAGCAGTCACTTTATTACAATTCTTGCAGGCATAAATGCTTTATTTTTGGGAGTGGTTCATAATCAGAAGCAAGAGAGATGGAGACAAACTGGGAAAACAGTGAAGAAATGTCACTCCAGAACACATTTAGGTTTTTACACACTCCGGTGAGAATGTCTTTCCGAGCAGCCAAACATCCCTCACATCTTCCTCCTTTCTTTCTTTCATTCGAGCTTGCACATTAATGCCAAGCAAGATAACCTGCCATCTTCGCATCTGCCTGACATTAACAGACACTCTTAGCCACAGACATCGCTTATTGGTTTTCACAGAAGTGATTTCATCCCTTCATATTGGCTGCTTTTGTTGCCGCTTAATGTCAGTCTATGTTGTCTGTTATGACAACTAACTTAATATACATTTCCTTTCTCTGTTATTCCCTGATTCAATAGAGTAGAGTTGGTAGATCAACATTGACATCATAATGCATGCATTGCATGAGAATAGAGTGTGGTTTTAATTACACTCAATTCCAACCATGGATAATGACACCATCTGGTTTATGCATACAGGCATTTCATTAAACAGTTACCCTTTAACTATAATTGTAATGTGCACTTCATATAAAAGTTAGCAGGAAACAGATGATATTCAATGTAAATATTGAAAAATCAGGGCAGTTGTTTTAGTGCGGTTGGAGTGTCTCCAGTACTTTGGTATACTTTTTAACCAGTAGTTCTGAAAGTTGTATTTTATTTTTAAAATAGTGCTCACGGTCCCCAAAAATTATGTGCAGATATGTGCACCACATAATTGCTCTCCCTCTCACTCTGTGTGTGCATGATGTGCCTCATGCTAACTGTCACTCACATGGCAAGAGGCTGAAGCTCATTGGTTGAACTCAAATTGTTAGGGGGCTGTTCCACGTGGGGGAACACATATCCAGGCCCAAGCACAAGTGTCACGTTTTGACCATAGTTCTTTTGTGATTTCCTTGTTTTAGTGTTGGTCAGGATGTGAGCTGGGTGGGCATTCTATGTTGTGTGTCTGGCAGGAGCAGGAGAGGCAGCGATGTCAGGATTTCTGGACATGGGAGCAGAATCTGGACTATACTACTTGAGAAGAGATAGACAGGTGGGCGGTCGACCCAGGGAGAGTGTCGGAGCCCGCCTGGGATTCGCTGGAGCAGTGCGAGGAGGGTTACAGGAGAATGGAGTTAGAGAAACGAGCACGGCGGCGCGTTAGGAAGCCCGAGAGGCAGCCCCAAAAATTGGGGGGTGGCACACATGGAGTATGGCGAAGCCAGGTAGGAGACCTGCGCCAACTTCCTGTGCTTACCGGAGAGTGAGAGAGACCGGGCAGGCACCGTGTTATGCTGTGGAGCGCACGGTGTCTCCAGTGCGGGTGCATAGCCCGGTGCGGTACATTCCAGCTCCGCGTAACGGCCGGTCTAGAGTGGGCATCGAGCCAGGTAAGGTTGGGCAGGCTCGGTGCTCAAGAGCTCCAGTGCGCCTGCACGGTCCGGTCTATCAAGTGCCACCTACACGCACCAGCCCTCCGGTGGCAGCCCCCCGCACCAGGCTTCCTGTGCGTGTCCAGAGCCCAGTACTCCATGTTTCTCCTCCCCGCACTCGCCCTGAGGTGCGTGTCCTCGGCCCAGTACCACCAGTGCCGGCACCACGTACCAGGCCTACAGTGCGCCTCGCCTGTCCAGAGCTTCTAGAGTCTTCCGCCTGTCCAGAGCTGCTGGAGTCTCCCACCTGTCCAAAGCTGCTAGAGTCTCCCGTCTGTCCAGAGCTGCTAGAGTCTCCCGTCTGTCATGAGCCGCCAGTCTGCAAGGAGCCGCCAGAGCCGCCAGTCAGCCAGGATCCGCCAGAGCCGCCAGTAAGCCAGGATCCGCCAGAGCCGCCATTCAGCCAGGATCTGCCAGAGCCGTCAGTCGGCCAGGATCTGCCAGAGCCGTTAGTCAGCCAGAAGCTGCCAGGGCCGTCAACCAGCCTGCGCTATCTCTCAGTCCTGAGCTACCCCTCAGTCCTGAGCTACCCCTCAGTCCTGAGCTACCCCTCAGTCCTGAGCTACCTCTCGTTCAAGAGCTACCTCTCAGTCATGAGCTACCGCTCAGTCATGAGCTACCTCTCAGTCATGAGCTGCCCTTCAGTCCGGAGCTGGCCCTCAGTCCGGAAGAGTTTCCTCAGTCATGAGGCACCCCTCATTCCAGGGGCGCTCCTCAGTCCAGTGGGGCCCTTTGTTAGGGTTAGGCCAAGGTCGGCGGTGAGGGTCGCATCTCTAAGGACAATAAGGAGATGGACAAAGACAATGGTGGAGTGGTTTCCACGTCCAGCGCCACCACCGCGGACAGATGCCCACCCAGACCCTCCCCTATAGGTTTAGGTTGTGCGGTCGGAGTCTGCACCTTGAGGAGGGGGGTGATGTCACGTTCTGACCATAGATCTTTTGTGTTTTCCTTGTTTAGTGTTGGTCAGGACGTAAAAGCTGGGTGGGCATTCTATGTTGTGTGTCTAGTTTGTCCGTTTCTATGTATGGCCTGATATGGTTCTCAATCAGAGGCAGGTGTTAGTCATTGTATCTGATTGGGAACCATATTTAGGTAGCTTGTTTTGTGTTGGGGTTTGTGGGTGGTTGTTTCCTGTCTTTGTGTTCTCTTCACCAGATAGGACTGTTTCGGTTTTGCCACGTTTGTTATTTTGGATTTGTGTAGTGTTCACGTTATCGTCTTTCATTAAACATGTTGAACACGAACTACGCTGCATTTTGGTCCTCCTCTCCTTCGACGGAAGAAAACCGTTACAGCAATGTTTAAAAAAATACTTGGCAGTCGCCAAAGTTCCGGAGCATGTCTTAAAAAGGGGATATTGAAAATCCTGTACTGTGAATAAGAATTGGCTCAGCCGACGACATGTAAATGAGAGACAAACATCTGGACTGGATGCATTCATGTTGAGTGTTTCAGGCAGAAAGTGTGTGATCGTATTGAAGCAAGCAGCCCATGATTCTTGGAGCATGTTCACTGGAAACCAAAGGGCTGCTTTTACACGTAATTAGAAGACAAAACACGTTTTAATGTAAATTCATCAATATGGCTGACAGTACAGCTGTTCTGCTAGCCTGAAACAACTATTTAGCCTACATAATGCAGGCAATATTCATGTGAATCAATTGATGTAGGTGTTCTTTTAGAAGGAAGGTTGACACAAGACATGACATTTTAGATGGATAAATTAGGTCAGGCTGTAACAGCTTTGTTCGTCAGCCAAGGACTCCATACTTATTACACGGTCATGGAGCATTACATACAGTATGGGCGGCAAGTTAAAGCGGTGGGCCAATAACCGAAAGGTGGCTGGTTTGACTACCCTAGCTGACAAGGTGGAAATCTGTTGATGTGCCCTTGAGCAAGGCATTTAACTCTCATTTGTTATACGACAAGCTCTTAAAACCTCAGCAACACAGGTAATTAGAATTTTGATGACTAGAGACGATACGCTTTTAGAATAGATACACTGCTCTATTATACTCATTGATTGATTCTATGTTTTGACCTCAAAGGTTTGCAGTCTTACCTTTTGCAGAGCGATGTTTCCATATGATGTTAGGCTCTGGTCGTCCAATGGCCAGACACATGAGAGTTACATTGCTGCCCTCGTTCACTGTGATGTCCGTCGATATGTTTGTGATCTTCGCAGGTACTAAGAAAAGAGGAAACATAAACAAAGCACATTTAAGCAATAAGGGCCAATGGGGTGTGTTATATGGCAAATATACCATTTCAATGTTTAATGTCACATTCACAAGTACAGTGAAATGCCTTTCTTGCAAGCTCTAACCACAACAATGCAGTAATCGATACCAATGTAATACTAAAAATAACAAGGTAGAACATAAACACACAAGATATAAAAATAAGAAGAACACGATGAAGTAATAAGTAAGCATACTACATACATGGTCAGTTCCAGTATCATATTTACAATGTACAGGGATACTGGATCGATAGAGGTAGATTTGTATGGGGGTAAGGTGACTAGGAATCTGGATATATGATAAACAGAGTAGTACATCATCAGTAGGGTAAAACTAACCTGTCTCACGACGGGTGTGTAGAGACAGTATAAATGTATGTGCATATTATGTGTGTGAGTGTAACAGTTTAGCTTCCGTCCCTCTCCTTGCCCCTACCTGGGCTCAAACCAGGGAATGTTACCCATCGCTCCACCAAAGCCTCAAACAACTACTTCAAGTTCTCAGAGCGAGTGACGTCACCGATTGAAATGCTATTAGCGCGCACCCCGCAAACTAGCTAGCTATTTCACATAGGTTACATGAGCAAATGGTGGAGTGAGTATTTGCATGTGTGTTGGAGTATCAGTGTGCTTAGTGGGTAGGGCATTGTTCCTAGCCCTTTGTCGTGTTATATTGTGCGCATATAGCACAGATCCTGTGGTACCTTATTGATTTTACAAAGCAGTAACCAACATATTAAAACAATAAATTACATTGTTCGCCTAAATACTCACTTCTGATTTTTCAGAGGGTGTTGATTATTTCTCAGTAAATGCACAGCAAAAAAATATATTTAACTTGTAAAAAAGTAGTTCTAACATAAAATTGTAAAAAAGATTTGCACACCTACGAAAAGATAGGATGCAAGTGAATTGAGCTTGTGAGCGATTATTCATTGAGCAAACTTTTATCCAGCGTTGTTGCATGTCATTTCTGGCACATTTAGTGACCACTAGCTAGTAAAATGTTCCCAAGAGGCGAAACCAAAAGTGTTGTAAAACAGTGTTACATCTTTGAGTTGATCTTTCAAAAGTCAAATTTAGAACATTATTGGCATTGTTGAATTTGATTGTCATAAGAAGTTAGCTAACATTTTGCAGCGGTGCATAGCTAGCTAGTATTTTCCCAAGAAAATGTGTTACCAAGGCAACAAGCTAGTGCTGTGTGAATTTTTATTTAGACATTAGACTGCTATGTGAATTTGAACTTACAGTACATGTAACAATTGTCACATCCATTATTATAGTTAATCATGGTTATTAGAATGGATAGGGCAGACACATACAGTGACTTCAGAAAGTATTCACACCCCTTTTTCCACATTTTATTGTGTTACAGCCTGAATTTAAAATAATTGAATCTAAGATTATGTCACTGGCCTACACACAATTCCCCATAATGTCAAATGGGAATTCTGTTTTCAGAAACGTTTAAAATTAATAAAACCTGAAAAGCTGTCTTGAGTCAATAAGAATTCAACCCGTTTGTTTTGGCAGGTCCAAATAAGTTCAGTAGTAAAAATTTGCTCAGCCAAAAGTTTGGACCCACCTACTAATTCAACCTACAAATTTTCTTAATTTGGAATATTTTCTACATTGTAGAATAATAGTGAAGACATCAAAACTATGAAATACCACATATGGAATCATGTAGTAACCAAAAAAGTGTTGAACAAAAAATATATATTTTATATTTGAGATTCTTCAAAGTAGCCACCCTTTGCCTTGATGACAGCTTTGCATTCTCTTGGCATTCTCTCAACCAGCTTCAACTGGAATGCTTTTCAACAGTCTTGAAGGAGTTCCCACATATGCTGAGCACTTGTTGGCTGCTTTTCCTTCACTCTGCAGTCCAACTCATCCCAAAAAAATCTCAATTGGGTTGAGATCGGGTGATTGGGAAGGCCAGGTCATCTAATGCAGCACTCCATCACTCTACTTCTTGGTCAAATAGCCTAGAGGTGTGTTGGGTCAGTTTCCTGTTGAAAAACAAATGACAGTCCCACACTAAGCGCAAACCAGATGGGATGGCGTATTACTGCAGAATGCTGTGGAAGCCATGCTGGTTAAGTGTGCCTTGAAATCTGAATAAATCACTGACAGTGTCACCAGCAAAGCACCCCCATACCAACACAGCTCCTCCTCCATGCTTCATGGTGGGAACCACACATGCGGAGATCATCCGTTCACCTACTCTGCGTCTCACAAAGACACGGCGGTTGGAACCAAAATTCTCAAATTTCGACTCATCAGACCAAAGGACAGTTTTTCACTGGTCTAATATCCATTGCTTGTGTTTATTGGCCCAAGCAAGTCTCTTCTTATTAATGGTGTCCTTTAGTAGTGGTTTCTTTGCAGCCATTGAGGCCTGATTCACGCAGTCTGCTCTGAAAGGATGATGTTGAGATGTGTCTGTTACTTGAACACCGTGTGAAGCATTTATTTACGTGCCGTCCTTGGCCAGCTCTACCGCTATCTCTCTCAGAATGACCTTCTTGATCCAAATCAGTCAGTCTAGTCAGACTAGTCATTCAACTGAGACTGCTCTTCTCTGCATCACGGAGGCGCTCCGCACTGCTAAAGCTAACTCTCTCTCCTCTGCTCTCATCCTTCTAGACCTATCGGCTGCCTTCGATACTGTGAACCATCAGATCCTCCTCTCCACCCTCTCCGAGTTGGGCATCTCCGGCGCGGCCCACGCTTGGATTGCATCCTACCTGACAGGTCGCTCCTACCAGGTGGCATGGCGAGAATCTGTCTCCTCAACACGCGCTCTCACCACTGGTGTCCCCCAGGGCTCTGTTCTAGGCCCTCTCCTATTCTCGCTATACACCAAGTCACTTGGCTCTGTCATAACCTCACATGGTCTCTCCTATCATTGCTATGCAGACGACACACAATTAATCTTCTCCTTTCCCCCTTCTGATGACCAGGTGGCGAATCGCATCTCTGCATGTCTGGCAGACATATCAGTGTGGATGACGGATCACCACCTCAAGCTGAACCTCGGCAAGACGGAGCTGCTCTTCCTCCCGGGGAAGGACTGCCCGTTCCATGATCTCGCCATCACGGTTGACAACTCCATTGTGTCCTCCTCCCAGAGCGCTAAGAACCTTGGCGTGATCCCTGTCGTTCTCAACTAACATCAAGGCGGTGGCCCGTTTCTGTAGGTTCATGCTCTACAACATCCGCAGAGTACGACCCTGCCTCACACAGGAAGCGGCGCAGGTCCTAATCCAGGCACTTGTCATCTCCCGTCTGGACTACTGCAACTCGCTGTTGGCTGGGCTCCCTGCCTGTGCCATTAAACCCCTACAACTCATCCAGAACGCCGCAGCCCGTCTGGTGTTCAACCTTCCCAAGTTCTCTCACGTCACCCCGCTCCTCCGCTCTCTCCACTGGCTTCCAGTTGAAGCTCGCATCCGCTACAAGACCATGGTGCTTGCCTACGGAGCTGTGAGGGGAACGGCACCTCAGTACCTCCAGGCTCTGATCAGGCCCTACACCCAAACAAGGGCACTGCGTTCATCCACCTCTGGCCTGCTCGCCTCCCTACCACTGAGGAAGTACAGTTCCCGCTCAGCCCAGTCAAAACTGTTCGCTGCTCTGGCCCCCAATGGTGGAACAAACTCCCTCACGACGCCAGGACAGCGGAGTCAATCACCACCTTCCGGAGACTCCTGAAACCCCACCTCTTTAAGGAATACCTAGGATAGGATAAGTAATCCCTCTCACCCCCCCCCTTTAAGATTTAGATGCACTATTGTAAAGTGACTATTCTACTGGATGTCATAAGGTGAATGCACCAATTTGTAAGTCGTTCTGGATAGGAGCGTCTGCTAAATTACTTAAATGTAAATGTATTTGGGCTGCAATTTCTGAGGCTGGTAACTAATAAACTTATCCTCTGCAGCAGATGTAACTCTGGGTCTCCCTTTCCTGTGGTGGTCCTCATGAGAGCCAGTTTCATCATAGAGCTTGATGGTTTTTGCCACTGAACTTGAAGAAACATTCAAGTTCTTGACATTTTCAGGATTGACTGACCTACATCTCTTAAAGTAATGACGGCCTGTCCTTTCTCTTTGCTTATTTGAGCTGTTCTTGCCATAAAATGGACTTGGTCTTTTACGAAATAGGGATATCTTCTGAAATCCACCCCTACCTTGTCACAACACAACTGATTGGCTCAAACGCATTAAGAAGGAAATATATTCCACAAATTAACTTTTAACAAGGCACAACTGTTATTTGAAATGCATTCCAGGTGACTACCTCATGAAGCTGGTTAACAAAATGTCAAGAGTTTGAAAAGATGTCATCAAGGCTACTTGATAGCTACTTTGAAGAATCTAAAATCTAAAATCTATTTTGATTTGTTTAACACTTTTTTGTTACTACATGATTCCATATGTGTTATTATTCTACAATGCAGAAAATAGTAAAAAATAAGAAAAACCTTTGAATGAGTACGTGGGTCCAAACGTTTGACTGGTACTGTATATATACACTACCGTACAAAAGTTTAGGGTCACTTAGAAATACCCTTGTTTTTGAAAGAAAAGCGCATTTAATTTCCATTAAAATAACAGCAAATTGATCAGAAATACAGTGTAGACATTGTTAATGTTGTAAATGACTATTGTAGCTGAATTTTTAAGCCCATTATCAGCGACCATCACTCCTGTGTTCCAATGGCACGTTGTGTTAACTAATCCAAGTTTATCATTTTAAAAGGTTAATTTAATCATCAGAAAAACATTTTGCAATTATTTTAGCAGAGCTGAAAACTGTTGTTCTGATTAAAGAAGCAATAAAACTTGCCTTCTTTAGACTAGTTGAGTATCTGAAGCATCAGAATTTGTGGGTTTGATTACAGGCTCAAAATGGGCAGAAACAAAGATCTTCCTTCTGAAACATGTCAGTCTATTCTTGTTCTGAGAAATGAAGGCTATTCCATGTGAGAAATTGCCAAGAAACTGAAGATCTCGTACAACGCTGTGTACTACTCCCTTCACAGAACAGCGCAAACTGTCTCTAAACAAAATAGAAAGAGGAGTGGGAGGCCCCGGTGCACAACTGAGCAAGAGGACAAGTACATTTGAGTGTCTAGTTTGAGAAACAGACGCCTCACAAGTCCTCAACTGGCAGCTTCATGAAATAATACCCGCATTACACCAGACCCAACGTCAACAATGAAGAGCCAACTCTGGGATGCTGGCCTTCTAGGCAGAGTTGCAAAGAAAAAGCCATATCTCAGACTGGCCCCAAAAATAAAAGATTGGCCCCAGTGGTGCACCGCACTACCCTCTGCAGCGCCTTAAGGTCGGATGTCGAGCAGTTGCCATACCAGGCGGCTCTCGATGGTGCAGCTGAATTACTTTTTGAGGATCTGGGGACCCATGCCAAATCTATTCAGTCTTCTTAGGTGGAAAAGGTGTTGTTGGGCCCTCTTCATGGCTGTCTTGGTGTGTTTGGACCATGATAGTTTGTAAGTGATGTGGACACCAAGGAACTTGAAGCTCTCGACCCGCTCCACTACAGCCACGTCGATGCTAATAGGGGCCTGTTTGGCCATGTTTTTCCTGTAGACAACGATCAGCTCCTTTGTCTTGCTCACATTAGTGGAGAGGTTGTTGACCTGGTACCACACTGCCTTAATGATGGTGCTGGAGTCGTGCTTGGCCACTCAGTCATGGGTGAAAAGGGAGTACAGGAGGAGACTAAGCACGAACCCCCGAGTGGCCCCAGTGTTGACGATCAGCGAGGCAGATGTGTTGTTGCCTACCCTTTCCACCTGGGGCGGCCCGTCAGAAAGTCCAGGATCCAGTTGCGAGGTGTTTATAAAATAGAAACATTTCCTCATCAATCACACACAATGCCACACAATGACAAAGCAAAACCAGGTTTTTAGAAATGTTTGCAATATATATATATATATAAGGTATTTCAAATATATATATATATATATATATATTTGAAATACCTTAATTACATAAGTATACAGATCCTTTGCTATGAGACTCGAAATTGAGCTCAAGTGCATCCTGCTTCCATTGATCATCCTTGAGATGTTTCTACAACTTGATTGGAGTCCACCTGTGGTAAATTCAATTGATTGGACATGATTTGCGTTGTCATTATAGGGTATTGTGTGTAGATTGATGAGGAAAAAAGAAACCATTTTATTGATTTTAGAACAAGGCTATAACGTAACAAAATGTGGAAAAAGTCAAGGGGTCCGAATGCGCACTGTATATATTTGATGGGATGTATAGACAATATGGACAGTATATGGATAGAATATGTAGTATATATGAAGAATAGTATATGTACAGCAACAGTTAAATAGGATAGACCTTGACTAGAATACAGTATTTACATATGAAGTGGGTAAAACAGTATGTTAACATTATTTAAAGTGACCAGTAAGTGACCAGTGTTTCATGTACTGTACATAGGGGAAAGGGAAACAGGGATACCTAGTCAGTTGTACAACTGAATGCATTCAACTGAAATGTGTCTTCCGCATTTAACCCAACCCCTCAATCAGAGAGGTGCGGGGGGCTGCCAAAATCGAAATCCATGTCTTCAGCGCCGGGGGAACAGCAGAACAACATATTTTTAATTTGTCAGCTCGGGGATTCGATCCAGCAACCTTTCAGTTACTGGCTGCTGCCTCTAAGGTACAAGGTAGTTGCATGGACTTACTCTGTGTGAAATAATAGTGCTTAACATGATTTTTGAATGACTACCTCATCTCTGTTTCCCACACATACAATTATCTATAAGGTCCCTCAGTCAAGCAGTGAATTTCAAACACAGATTCAACCACAAACACAAGGGAGGTTTTCCAATGCCTCGTAAAGAAGGGCCCATATTGGTAGATAGGTAAAAATGAGGGATGCACGATATACCGGTGAACATATCGTAATCGGTCCATATTAGCTAAAAATGCCAACATCGGTATTGGCCGATGTCTAGTTTAACGCCCGATTTGCTAAATCGATGTCAAAGCTGAAGTGCTTACCTACATAACGAAAGGTACATGACGTAATCACGCCACGTAAAATGTTGAGCTATACGTGCAACACAGCATTCCTAAATTATCCCACAATGTCTGCTGTGTGGATCGAGCAGTCAACATTTCAGCGAGACAACTCAAAGGCAACTCAAAGCCAAGATAATGGAATTCATTGCCCTTGACAACCAACCGTTCTCTGTTATGGGTGATGTTGCCTTTCGCCGACTGGTCGAGCACCGGTTAACATTACCATTAACATTAAGTGTGCTATTCCATTCTGTTACTTTTAGATGTGTGTATTGTTGTGACTTGTTAGATACTACTACACTGTTGGAGCTAGGAGAACAAGCATTTTGCTACACCCGCAATAACATCTTCTAAAAATGTGTATGTGACCAATACAATCTGATTTAATAAGTAGTTTCATTGTAACGTTACATCTTTGAAAACTGATCTGCAGGCTGCTGCCTGCCGTGCCTTTAGCTAGCTATGTGCTTTTAGTAGGACTAGAGGTTATAACTGTTTGAACAGTAACAATGGTTACTTGCTTGCTCTTGAGGGACAACTTCATATTTATCATTAGCCTAGTTAGCTAGCTAGCAACTTGTTGTAACCAGGGCTTGTGTTCAAAATGTTTCAGGGTCTGATAACAATACCAGGCATTTAATTCAATGTCGAACAATTCAGTGCAGTAAAAAAAGGTTTTGAATAAGTCATGCGGCCATAGTTAGCTCTCTTTCCACTGCACTATGCACCGCCACTTGCCTGAGTTAGAATACCTCATGATAAGCTGGAGACCATACTATTTACCAAGATAGTTTTCGTAGCTGGCTACTTACCACCACAGGCCGATGCTGGCACTATTATCACACTCAACGAGCTGTATAGGACCATAAGCAAACAAGAAAATGCGGTGTCAGAGGAAGGACGTAAACATTGTAAGACTCAGCCAGCCAGGACATCTACTGCACGGCAAGAGGTGCGGGAGCATCATCAGAGGAATGTGGTCAGGAGATGGTGGATGAAGATGGAGTCTGGTGACAATCTTGTAGAGGGCTAGCTACTCTGGGAACCAGCCTGAGTCATGTAGCCACTGGACTTCTCCTTCATAACGTATGGCACCCACTTGGGTGTATGGCACCTGAAAGCTCTGTTCCGAGTATGAACTAGCTAGCCAGTCGTCCTCATTACAAGCCCTCTGCCTTAGCACTGCATTCCTCTACTGTATTTCCCATTACTCTCATGCTTCAGGTGACTCTTCAATTGATATACTGTATGCTTAGGCCTACGGTTAACTCAAGTTTACTCCAAATGCTAGCTACTTATCTATCGAACGTTAACCCAAAGCAACAACACTCTGGCATTCTGCTATAATGAATGGTCACTGGGTGGGGCTACATACAATCCTTTCCAGTTCATATGCGAAACCGTTACTGATGGTGGTGACCTTTTGAACGATCATCCAACTCGGAATAACAAGTCAGAAACTCAGGCATCATCCCAAAGCTCTGACTTCTACGACTTGAAAATCACTGATGTCACAATTTTTCACAGTCTGAGTTGTTTCTAATTTCCCAGTTGTCTTGAATGCACCAAAAGTAGTATGTTGTGGCCATGGTATACTGCATACTTTTTACTAAACAGTATGTGCTAAATAGTATGCGACGATGAGTACATACTACGCAGATTAAGTATGTACTACGCTAGTATGGTAGTATGGCCATTGTCTGGTGAATAGCAGGGGGCAGAGACTGCTAAGTAACTAGCATGAAGGACCAGGTGACCATGTTCCTCTAGCTTAATAATGGCAGTTGCCAAGCGATTAAAACATGCTCGGTCACAGGGCCCTGATGGTAGTCAGGAGTCCAAACCCCAGGACATAACTCACTCGGGTTCATGTCAGCACAGCGAGGGCTGGCGCTGGTAATTAATTGAAAAAGTAGAATCAAGGATGTTGTGGATGTTGGGAGGAGATTTCTTTAGGGTATTTATGTCATGATGGAGCCTTCGCCCTCCGTGAAGGTTTATCAGCCTTCTGTTCATAAATAAATGGCTCTAAATGGAATAATGTATGCACAATTTATCATTGGATAACCTAAAATGTGAACATAAAACAAAACTATAGGTAGAAACTGTAGTGTAAAACATTTTTAGAAGTAAAATGTAGATGGATTCTCAAGCTTTGTAGAGACTATTCGAACATCCCAGGTTTTATAGCAGGATGCTCTATCAAGAGTCAAACGGCAGAGGAAATTCTGATGAGGTCCCAGTGGATCTCATCTGTCAAGCTATTATCACTGTGAAACATAATTCTTAGCATATAATTGAAAATACTTTTCACTATGCATGAGGATGTAAGTGAAGGTAAAGTGCAACCGTGACTTTACATCAAGGAAAAGAGGAGTATGAAATACATGGTCACGTTAATGTTTCCTCAGAAAACTTGGCAGATAAAAATGTGTGTGTGTGTGTGTGCACGCCGGTGTGCTGTGCCCATCGTTGCAATATCTGTGCAACCTTGATTACTTTTTACAGTGGACACTCGCAACCTATAATAGACTCGAAATCTATCTATTTCGATCCAATTCATATTTAATTTGTATCCGACATGAATGGAATCTTTTCCCTTAAAAAAATGACCATGTACTTTTGGCTATTTTGATACATTGACATTTCACTGCACATCAAAGGCATTGTTCCAGCTATGTTCTCCGAATGTATAACGGATGTTCACAGCTCTTTTATAACCGATTAACATCAAACAGATCACTCAAGCTTTTCCAGCCTTTCTACCTGTACACATAGTCCCCAAAAACATCAGAGCCAACTTCTAGGATCTCACCCACATATATACAGTGCATTCGGAAAGTATTCAGAACTCTTGACTTTTTGATGTTACGTTAAAGCCTTATTCTAAAATTGAATAAATTGTTCGTTTTTTATCAATCTACACACAATACCACATAATGACAAAGCAAAAACAGATTTTTAGATATTTTTGCAAATGCATTTAAAATACAAAACTGAAATCACATTTACATAAGTATTGAGACCCTTTAGTCAGTACTTTGTTGAAGCACCTTTGGCAGCGATTACAGCCTTGAGTCTTCTTGGGTACTCCTGTATTTGGGGAGTTTCCCCCATTCTTCTCTGCAGATCCTCTCAAACTCTGTCAGGTTGGATGGGGAGTGTCGCTGCACAGATATTTTCAGGTCTCTCCAGAGATGTCCGATCAGGTTAAAGTCTGGGCTCGAACTGGGCCACTCAAGTGTTGTCTTGGCTGTGTGCTTAAGGTTGTTGTCCTGTTTGAAGGTCAACCTTCGCCCCAGTCTGAGGTCCTGAGTGCTCTGGAGTAGGTTTTCATCAATGGTCTCTTTGTACTTTGCTCCGTTCATCTTTCCTGTCTGACTAGTCTCCCAGTCCCTGCTGCTGAAAAACATCCCCACAGCATGATGTTTCCACCACCATGCTTCACCGTAGGGATGGTGCCAGGTTTCCTCCTGACGTGACGCTTTGTATTCAGTCTAAAGAGTTCAATCTTGGTTTCATCAGACCAGATAATCTTGTTTCTCATGGTCAGAGTCCTTTAGGTGCCTTTTGGCAAACTCCAAGCGAGCTGTCATGTGCCTTTTACTGAGGAGTGGCTTCCGTCTGGTCACTCTACCATAAATGCCTGATTAGTGGAGTTCTGCAGGGATGATTGTCCTTCTGGAAGGTTCTCCCATCTCCATAGAGGAACTCTGAAGCGCTGTCAGAGTGGCCATTGGGTTCTTGGTCACCCCCTTGACCAAGGCCCTTCTCCCCCAATTGCCCAGTTTGGCTGGGCGGCCAGCTCTAGGAAGAGTCCTGGTGGTTCCAAACTTATTCCATTTAAGATTGATGGAGGCCACTGTGTTCTTGGGGACCTTCAATGCTGCAGAAATGTTTTGGTACCCTTCCCCAGACCTGTACCGCGACACAATCCTGTCTCGGAGCTCTAAGGACAATTCCTTCCAACATCATGGCTTGGTTTTTGCTCTGACATGCACACATTCATTCCAATTAGACTAGTTTGGATTTCTCCCTGACCTATATGGCTGCCATATTCACCCCATTCTGTAACATTGAGGTTCTATGACAACCCGTCTAGTAATTTAATATGATTTCTATGGTCTAACTGTACCCTGATGTGAAAGTGTATTTCTTTCTCATAAAACACATCTCTTATTTAGTTGTGCGTAAAATCATTTAATTAGGATTGTGTTTTTTATATCAAATTGCCATGGAAACGTGAAAAAGTAGGGAGCTATTGAAGTAGTGATCGACAGCATCCACTTGAAAGCAAACAATTCTCTGAGACGCAAGCTAGTGAATTTCACTTCAATCCCTGTCTGCCCCTGAGAGATGCCACCAGAAACCCAGAGAATGAAAACTAACTAGACCCCTCAACATTGATATTAAATCTGCGCATAGGCGATAGATGTATTTGTGGAGTTTATTATAATTACTTGCCTATTACTACCTCCGGGGGATCATGGAAGCTAAGCTGTTTGTGCAGAACATGCTGAGTGAACATAACATTGGGTTTGTGTGGCAATTGCCACTTCCCTTACACTCTAATAATGTTATTAATGGGGCTGCGTTTATGGCAGTGGAATGGGCTGCTGCTTCATCACCCCCGTTAAAGTGGGTCATTTGGGCTGCTCTCACTTTATTAGAGGTTCAGAGAAAAGCCATCAGCATGGACTAGTTAATTGCATTTGCTGTCTTTGCTGTTGTAAACAGCACGTCGCCAGTCTGTTGTAGATGTGCAGGCATTTGTCTGTGAAAAAAATGCTGACATTTGTTTACAAAAATGTATGATTTGTCGAAGTCAACACGAAAACTGTTTTAATCTGTGCTAGACTTCTTTGAGTTGATTTTGCTTGGGGAAAATATTCAGCTGTGTGACATCCATATGCTGTACGTGCCTTGCAAAAGTAGTAAGACCCCTTGGATTTCTTCACATTTTATTGTGTTCACAAATTGGAATAAAACATTGAATGTAATTTATGTCAACCAGGAAGAAAAATTGGAAATATTTATTTTTAAAGATTAACAAAAATGTAATAACAAAAAAATTGGAATTGAATAACTATGCAGTTCCCTGAGTCAGTACATGTTAGAAACACCTTTGGCATCAATTATAGCTGTGAGTCTTTGGAAAGTCTACATTTACATTTAAGTCATCTGGATAAGAGCGTCTGCTAAATGACTTAAATGTAATGTAATGTAAATTTAGCAGACGCTCTTATCCAGAGCGACTTACAAATTGGTGCATTCACCTTATGACATCCAGTGGAACAGCCACTTTACAATAGTGCATCTAAATCTTTTAAGGGGGGGTGAGAAGGATTACTTTATCCTATCCTAGGTATTCCTTAAAGAGGTGGGGTTTCAGGTGTCTCCGGAAGGTGGTGATTGACTCCGCTGTCCTGGCGTCGTGAGGGAGTTTGTTCCACCATTGGGGGGCCAGAGTCTAAGAGATTTGCAGACCTGGATTGTGCAACATTTGCCCATTTATTATTTTCAAAATTCTTGAAACTCTGTCAATATGTAGGGATCATGGCTAGACTACGATTTTCAAGTCTTGCCATAGATCTTCAAGTGGGGTTAAGTCCAAAAAGTAACTTGGCCACTCAGGAACATTCACTGTCTTCTTGGTAAGCAACTCCAGTGTAGATTTGGTCTTGTAGATGTTGTAGGTTATTATCCTGTGGAAAGGTGAATTCCTTTCCCAGTTTCCGGTGTAAAGGAGACTGAAGGTTTTCCTATAGGATTGTGCCTGTGCTTAGCTCCTCCCGTAAATTTTTATCCTGAAAAACTCCTCAGTATTTGCCGATGTTAAGCATACCCATACCATGATGCAGGCACCACTATGCTTGAAAATAAGGAGGCAGTTGTGTTGGATTTGCCCCAAACATACGGCTTTGCATTTAGGCCAAAAGGTGTATTCCTTTCCATTTTTTTGCAGTATTACTTTAGGGCCTTGTTGCATACAATAATATTTTGAATATTTCTGTATATTGGCCTCATAGTAACATCCCTGAGCAGTTATATTCCTGTCCTGAAGCTAAGTTCAGAAAGACAAATGTATCTTTGATGTGTCTGGGTGGTTTAATACATAATAAAAAGCATCTGCCAATCAGTGACCTTCTTAATGAGGATTTCGAAAATCTCCCCGGTCTTTGTAGTTGAATCTGTGCTTGAAATTCAATACTTGACTGGGGGACCTTACAGATGTGTGGGGGACAGAGGAAGGGTTAGTCATAAAAAAATGTCAACCCCTATTATTTCACACAAAACATAATGTAATTTGTAAAGCCACATTTTACTCCTGAACTAATTTAGGCTTGCCTAAACAAAGGGGCTGAATACTTATGCAACAACTACATTTCAGTTATATTATTTTTGATCTTCTGTGAGTGAAATTCGAAACAATGCTAGATAAAAAGCTATTGGGTTTTTAAAAAGTGTATTATCTTAATTTAAAATGTTTCCAACACGCAATGTAATTGTTCTGAACAGCAAGCCGACCCACGGGTTGAAAGAATGTTTTCATTCAGGCCGCCAGCAGATTTTTATGCAGCTCACCAGCTGGGAACCATTGGTATTCTACCCCAAGCAGGACCCTACTAATGATTAGCAGATAGGCTGAAGCATGGGATTGCCTCTTTACAGTGCATTCAGAAAGTATACACACCCCTTGACTTTTTCCACATTTTGTTGTGTTACAGCGTGAATTGCAAATGGATTACATTTGTCACTGATCTACACACAATTCCACTTTGAGATAATGGTGTATTATGTTTTTAGAACAGTTTACAAATTCATAAAAAAGGAAAAGCTGAAATGTCTTAAGTGTTCAATCCCTTTGTTATGGCAAGCTTAAATAACTTTCGACTAAATTGTGCTTAACAATAAGTTTCATGGACTAACTATGTTCAATAATGGTGTTTAACAATATTTTTGAATGACTACCCCATCTCTGTAGCCCACACATACAGTTACAGTGCTTTCAGAAACTATTCATACCTGTCACGTTGGCATCAAGGATCGGGAGACAGACGCAGGAATGTGTAGTAAGGGTTTTTATTAAGCCCAAATTACGGCGTGCCGTGTAAAGGCACAGGGACGAAGACCAAACAAACACAACAAAACAGTGTTGAACACCAAACAAAAGAGAGGAGTGTAATGAATACTCAGGGAGAAAAAGGTGTAGATTCGCGAGCAGAGAGCGGCAGATGTTTATTAAGCCTTCACGGAAGGCAGGAATCGTGGTCACAGGCAGGCGATGGTCAAACGCAGGTAGGCAGTCAAAAACAAACAATACCTCACAACCATACAAACAGAAATAACTAAATAGGGAGCTGATGAGACCAGGTGAGAAACAAACACAGGTGAAATCAATAAACAAAAATGAAAGACAGGGCTACTTTCCGGAACACAAAGAAACAGGGCGACGTTCAAGAACACAAAGAAAAAGAACACAAGGTGACTAGGAAAAGAAAAGCAGAACCTTACAGGAGTACCTCAAATAAATAACAGACGCACACAATGATTAACCCACGGGACGAGACCCGTAATCATCTGTGCAATCCACAATGGCACGAAAGCCAAAACACACAGCACAGGTACTCACACGCACCAACGGACATTGTTAAAATAGTCAACAGCCCTATGGAAACCAAAGGGCACACTTATACAAGTACTAATCAGTGGGAATAGGAGACAGGTGTGCGTAATGAATGTTCCGGAGGGACAGTATTACTTTAGTGCTATGTTGCAAACAGGATGCATGCTTTGGAATATTTTGATTCTGTACATGTGTCCTTATTTTCACTGTCAATTAGGTTAGTATTGTGGAGAAACTACAATATTGTTGATCCATCCTCAGCAACTGTTTTAAAGACGCCATTGATAAATCCATGAGCGGTTTCCTGCCTATCCGGCAACTGAGTTAGGAAGGATGCCTGTATCTTTGTATTGACTAGGTGTATTGATAAACCATCCAAAGTGTAATTCATAACTTCATCCTGCTCAAAGGGATTTTCAATGTCTGCTTTTTAAGTTTTTACCCATCTACCAATAGGCGCCTTTCTTTGCGAGGCATTGGAATACTTCCCTGGTCTTTGAGGTGTAATCCGTGTTGGAAATGTACTGTTCGATTTAGGGACCTTACAGATAATTGTGCGGGGTACAGAGATTAGGTAGTCATTCACAAATCATGTTAAACACTATTATGTTTAACATTGCACACAGAGTACGTCCATGCAACTGATTATTTCAATTGTTAAGTTTAACTTATTTAGGCTTGCTATAACAAAGGGGTTGAATACTACATTTAATACATTATAAATTCAGGCTGTTAAACAACAAAATGTGGAAAAAGTTCAGGGTTGTGAATACTTTCTGAATGTACTGTATCTGTAAGGTCCCTCAGTCAAGCGATGCCTCGCAAAGAAGGGCACCTATTGTTAGATGGGTGAAAAAAAAGCAGACATTGAATATCCCTTTGATCATGTTGAAGTTATTATTTACACTTTGGTTGGTGTATCAATACACCCAGTCACTACAAAGATACATTCGCCCTTCCTAACTCAGTTGACGGAGAGGAAGGAAACCGCTCAGGGATTTCACCATGATGCCAATGGTGATTTTAAACCAGTTAAAGAGTTTAAATGGCTGTAATAGGATAAAACTGAGGATGGATCAACAACATTGTAGTTACTCCACAATTCTCACCTGCGAACACACACAAGAGACAGTCATATCAAACCACATTCCGAAAGCAACTCACGTTTAAATTCTGTCAAGGCCGCTTGCATTTCTAAATGAACCACATCTAAAACGAGGCCAAATCAGGAAGTGCAGTCGCCCTTTAAGCTTTACATCTGTGCTTTACCATGTGCTCCTAGTGCACGCCCCCTCTAATATAGTCTTACTATGTAAATGTTAATGGGAAAGCAGTGAGAAGCAGACCAAATAGCCGAAGAACTCAGTAGGTGAGAAATTGATGAAGAGAGCACCTTTAATGTGTTACACAAGCATAAGCTTAGAAGCAGGCTCCAATTTCTATTCTCCTAATGTTGCCTGAATATTTCGAATGCCTCATTACTTGCTTTTGATGGACTAGAGAAGAGGCTCCTCTCCATCCAATAATGAGTCCTAAAGCTTATTACGCCAATGTGCATTGAATTGAGAG
This sequence comes from Oncorhynchus keta, assembly GCF_023373465.1. Classification (NCBI taxonomy): domain Eukaryota; kingdom Metazoa; phylum Chordata; class Actinopteri; order Salmoniformes; family Salmonidae; genus Oncorhynchus; species Oncorhynchus keta. The sequence continues at coordinate 23,943,249 of NC_068431.1, forward strand.
GCCAATCCTTTTTCTTTTAGACACCCCTTATGCTAGAGAGGACTCAGGCCTAATCTAAAAACACAGTCACATCATTACATTTGAGGAAACCATAGAGGATCCAGTAGTCTGTTGAGAAGGCTTTATAATTGAATTGATTTACACCTGCCCTTTGACACATCATATTGTGCGTGACATTTTTCTCTGGAGAAAGCATACGTTTCGAGGCCACCCTGGAATGGCCATCAGAATGAAAGGCCTCCTCACTATGTCTAATATGAGCGCCTGTGCCATGCCAAGCACCCCACGATCAGGGTCCATGCACATTCGCCACGTGGGCCACCACGGTTGGGAAGGCTTAACGGATTAGCGTTGTCTCGAAGCACTCACCAAATCCCATTTTCAGGCAATTGAATCAACATGTAATTTCTGTCAGATTTACCACCCTTATGCTACACACTCTTATCTTATAAATATACTAAAATGTAAAGTTAGAGAACATAGAGGTAGTAGGTGCCAGTTACATGGTTTTAACTAGACAGTACATGTTAATATAGTATCTATGAAAAAAATATTTGAGATCAAACAACAACCTCATAGACAAACATTCCAAAATGCACTTGCTCTGTATCACTTATTAATAACTCATATTTAACATAACAACATAAATCATTCATGTTAAACCAACAGATTTAAATGGCAGTCCCATTTGATTTGTATGGATTGTAGGGGTGTAACGGTTCCCCAAACCCATTTGGGTTCACGGTTTGGTTTCAATACAGCGGGAAAATTCACATGTTCAATGTTCAGCATTCACAATGTTCCTGGCATTGTCTGTTGTGACCGGATTGTTATGTTGGGCCTCTCAAGTTTCCACTCTGATGCTGCCTTTGTAACCATGTGGGAGGTGGGAATTTACCAGTTGTTAAGTTGTAAATATCAGTTGGATGCAGTCATGTGATTTGAACTCGTCGAGAAACGCCAATTTGCTAATGGCCAACAAGCTGTGTCAACCATAAACTAAAAGTACAGCTGTTATGGTTGTAAACAAATTATAGAAACAACATTAGTAGATTGCGTTTTATAAATATTATTATTTTTTTGCATTCAATTGCTGAAAATGCTGTTATAGAGTCCATTTCCTTAGTAGGGGACATCAGAGGTCACCATGTGGGAGAAGTGGGTGCTCAGGTTGATAGACACGTTTCCCACTAGTAATTACCAGTTTGAGGGCCGTTTAAGTGAATTTTTCCCAGTCGTATGTGGTAAATCCCCATATCCCACTTGATTACGAACACACCATGACACTGCCTCCTTCAGTGCCAGATGTACACTTATGAATCTCATAAAGGAGTTGTGTCTCTCCCACTGAGGGGTAATGTGATGGGCACTGTTAAGTAAGCGCAACACTGGGTGCATTGAAAACTTGGTTTGCTTGCATTATATAGAGCGGGTAATACCTGTTTGCTGAAATAAGTGCAAGAGGGAAGTTCTTACGTGGCCCGAGCACTTTCACGAGTTGCTGAAACCCCATATTTGCAGCTATAAACTAAAGACTGTAAAAAATATAAACATAGCCTTTCGTTCTTGTAATTTCTTTGGCCCGATCAGAGTAATCTACCAAGGGCTGCTTGAATACAGAGGGGAGACATGTTGTGTTGTTCCAGTATACTGGGGTGATGTCAACGTAAATGTGTCGACATATTTGAGGTGTTGGCAGTTGCATAGGCTATTCCCCTTGAGCGTGGTGACATACCGTTAACGTTTTATCCACAACTCTCTGTCCATCGTCATTGTAATCTACTGGGGAGCCAACATTTCCCAAACTGGAGTTATTAAATGATGATGCAGGATCCTCCAATTCTGGTTTATCAACTCCACCACTCGCCATCCTACAGAACTAGTTCCGGCTGCGTCTTACAAAATGACAGTTTGCTGCGTCAATTCATTTTATATATTTTTGTTATGCATTCATTCGGGTTCACAGCATGGACCAAACAGAGGTTCCCATACACCCCTAATGGATTGTGATGTCAAGTAGATTTTGAGATATGGTGTAAATATGCCTTTCTCTTAGCGTAGACGCATGAAAAAGTAAAAATGACAGATATTCCAGTGTGTTAGAGGAGGCTATGCTGGTGTAATCCATTAGATGTGTGACCCATTCTAAATGATTCGATGTGTGACCCATTCTAAATGATTCGATGTGTGACCCATTCTAAATGATTCGATGTGTGACCCATTCTAAATGATTTGATGTGTGACCCATTCTAAATGATTCGATGTGTGACCCATTCTAAATGATTCGTTGTGTGACCCATTCTAAATGATTCGATGTGTGACCCATTCTAAATGATTCGATGTGTGACCCATTCTAAATGATTTGATGTGTGACCCATTCTAAATGATTCGATGTGTGACCCATTCTAAATGATTCGATGTGTGACCCATTCTAAATTATTCAATGTGTGACCCATTCTAAATTATTCGATGTGTGACCCATTCTAAATTATTCGATGTGTGACCCATTCTAAATGATTCCCATGGGCACTGTATTGAGCATATGGTCAGCAAACCTTATTCCATTTGACTTATGAGTCACTGTCTGCACTGGTGCGAGGGCAGTACATCCCATGGTATCAAAAGGGAGTTAAACATAGCAAAACACACCTGGCCCGTCTCTGCACCACAACTCAGCCTCATTTTCTAGCTGCTATTACCATGAGTTTAACAATTCTGAGAATCAGAATGCACTCAAATTTGTAGGGCTATCAATTGAGCTCTTTTCCACTTCTCACATTCCAGCTCTTTTCCACTTCCATCAACTCTAGTACTGGAAGTAAACTTAAGGTATGCAGCAAAGAGCTTTACTTTAGATAACATATTCCTTTTAAAAGTGTGTCTTGAATGCAGTTGGCTCAGGTTTAGCTTCTCCATACAGTCACCATGGAAGCAGGTGCCTTATTCCTGGTGGTATCAGTGGACAAGGTCACTTGGCTGATTGACATTTCCCTCTGGACTGGAGGCCTTCCCTCTGTGCAGGTTAACATGGAACTCAATTTCAGTGGCGGTGGTAGACGGGAGGGCCTGTGGGGGCCAGAAGGACCACTAAGGCAGTACTGTCCTTATGGACTTCCCAATCGTTCTCTCTACTGCCGTAAAGCTGGGTTCCTACTTGGTTGGCTGACTACAGTTTTTATTACTACTAATCCTATTACGCTGGCTCTGACGCTTGACTGATGTGGCAGGGCTTGCAAACTATCACAGATTACAAAGGGAAACCCAGCCGCGAGCTGCCAAGCGATGCAAGCATACCAGACAAGCTAAATGCCTTCTATGCTCGCTTTGAGGCAAGCAACACTGGACGATGCATGACGGCACCAGCTGTTCCGGACGACTGTCTGAGCTTGTTCTCCATAGCCGATGTGAGTAAGAGCTTTAAACAGGTTAACATTCCCAATGCCGTGGGGCCAGACGGAATGCCAAGTGTCTTCAATGACATTTTCAACCTATCTGTGACCTGGTCTGTAATACCAACTTGTTTCAAGCAGACCACCATAGTCCCTGTGCCCAAGAATGCCAAAGTAACCTGCCTATATGACTAATCACCCCATAGCACTCACATCTATAGCCATGGAATGCTTTGAAAGTCTGGTCATAGCTGACATCAACACCATCATCCCAGTCACCCTGCCCATTCCAATTCGTATATTGCTTTAACAGATTCACAGATGACGCAATTTCTATTGCGCTTCACACTGACCCTCACCCACCTGGATGCTGTTTATTGACAACAGCTCAGCATTTAACACCATTGTGTTACCAAGCTCACCACCAAGCTCAGGACCCTGGGACTGAACACTTCCCTCTGCAACTGTGTCTGGGACTTCCTGACGGGCCGCCCCTAGGTGGTGAGAGTAGGCAACAACCCATCCGCCAAGCTGACCATCAGAGCGTGACCCCCTCAGTCCCCGTCTGTACTACCTGTTTACCCATGACTGCGCCGCCACACATGACTCCAACACCATCATCAAGTTTGCTAACGACACGACGGTAATAGGACTGATCTACGGCGACGATGAGGCAGCCTATAGGGAGCAAGTCAGAGACTTGGCAGTGTGGTACCAGGACAACAACCTCTCCCTCATGGGTCATTCCATGTAATTTCAGCAAGCCATGTCAACCACCATTTCAGATTGTTCTGAAAGCATTTCTGTAATTAGAAACAGATAAGATTAGCATTCCTGAAACATTATTTCGTTGAATTTATAATTTGATCTCTGAGAAATCAAGCTAAATTAATTGCAAACAAAATTACCATTTTAATTTATAGGATTCATATAATCTTCAATAAATATAGTACATAACCTCTGATTTGGACCATCATTCGTCCTAACAATGAGTAAGACATGAGGAATCCAATAAAATTATCAATAGCCACCCACAGGGTTAGGGTTAGGGTTAGGGTTCCACCCCAACAACCAGTATAAAGTATCAGTTCTCTATGTCTGACAAGTACTATGAAGCTGCTGCTTGGAGTTTTGCTTCTTGAACCTTTGTAATGTATTGCCTGTGAATCTGGTGATGTTTTATTCCCCTGTTCAGAGAAACCAGTCATTGAAGTCACTTGCATTCTTTACCATAAATTAGTGTGAAAGTACCCAGCTTTGCCTACTAGATGCTGCAGTTCTGGCTATTCCCTTGTATCCATTTTGCTGGTCTCTTTATGTTTATTAAATGGATCACAACATTTTCTTTGCAACTTTGGGTAGAAAAACAATTGCTTTTGCTCATGATGAAAATAAATTGTGTGGTCAAGCCAGTTGTTGGGGTGGGAATGGGGGGTCTTTGGGTGGCTGATAATAAAGTGAAATAGACCATGTTGATGTATAGCCCTCCATCATTTGTTTTTCTTCATGTATTTAATTAGACTACATTTGTGAATGAAAACTGAACTCATTTTCACATTTCTGAAACATCTAGAAGCACACTTTCACTTGTTAGTAAGAGTTCATTGGGTTTTCTTATAAAGAGACTCACAGACAAGTTGATCAGGTATGGAGTGCATCTCAGTATGAAATGCCAATAAAATAGGTTCAGCATCTTTCAATGTAAGGGTCACATGATTGTAATGTTATAAAATGTCTATACAGTACAATGCTTATTGTAGTAGGGATAAATGCCTTTGTAGAATGGCTTTTGTTGATGATATTCCTGAGTTGAGCTATTTGGTAATCGTTCTATTCTGCCTTCTGTGGATTTATGTTAAAAAGCCATATCAATGTTATAACTCACAATATATACACGTGGCGAGGCTTAACATGACCATGCCACTGAGCAGTGTACAGCTGTAGGGTACTCCCATTTCTCCTATGTTAAATTGCCTACTTTACTCATAACCCGACAATGGCTGTATTCTTTTTTTAAATCATTCTATAAACATTTTGGATATGGTTGGTTGGTCGTTTTTAAACATACTTCCATGTCGTGTTAACACACTACATCATGCTTAAAAACACTTTGAACAGATATAGCTTTGCATGGAATATACGTCACAATTACCAGCCAAAGAGCCGATTCCGACTGACTTTCTTCAACTAGCTAGCTAACCCTGGTTTTAAGATGCCCGAAAAGCTGTTGCATACCATTTTGTCTGAACAATACTGGGAGAAAACACCACCAAATGAAGTTTCATCAACTGCCCAGGGACCAGGTTAGATGAACCTTATGGTTTCTGCAATGATGATGATGATGATGGAAAGCTGTGGGCTCCGGTTACTCGATACATTTATGTGTGTTCGAAGCACTTCATCACTGGTAAGTCACGGACACTATTTTGTATCTAACTAGCTATGTGTATTGCATAAAGTTTGTTAGTTAGCTTGTGAAAGATTATTGGAATCTGTGTGGGTAGCTGGACAGGTAGGATGACTAACAATAGTGAAAGTGAACAGGTGGTCACGGGTCAGGTGACAGAGGAATGGATGAGACTGAGGCAGGAATTCCTTTAACCACAACGTGGTATATTTACTTGGTAGTTTGTGTTGATTCATGGACGCACAGAATGTGTGGGTTAGACGGAGTTGAGGAAGAGAAGGCAGCAAGGTCGGTAGGTGGAGATTTCCTCCATTTAATGAGTTGAGATCTGTCGGACATTTCCACCTGACCTAATCAAAGCGCCCCTGGCCCAGCTGAGAAAGTGTCCATGAATTAAAGGATGATTCCACCAACTTCATTCTACAGCTTGTAATAAGGACTAGTGAGATGAATCTGTCCAAATAACAGCTATAATATTCTTCAACACTTGGATATTTATGCAAACCTGGAGATTCCACCAAATAGGTATAGATATTGCCTTAGTCTACTTTGCGCCATTTGGTAGGGTTGTCTCCCCAGCTGGTCTCCAGCAAGTTGAATGGACATACAGGCAAGCCAACAAGAATCAACTATTCTAAATACCTAGTCCGTTCAAGGGCAGGCAAAGACTGGAAGTAGTTACGCACCATTTCTAAGACTTGCGAATTAGATCGAGATTAACGTCAGTTAACCGGTGAAACAGCAAGGGCTAAACAAACAGTGACGGAAGTATAATGCGACAGATTTACTAGCTTTACTGTCAGTGTTAGCAGGTCGGGTAACACAGAGTGGCAGAATTTGCATCAAGCCAATAATTTGTTGGTGTGACAGCCAAGTATGTTAATAAAAGACGTGCTGCCGCTGAAAACGTTTATAGACATGACAAAAAATGTTCAGTAGTTTGCTTAGGATGGGTGTAACGGGAGTACCCTACGGCTGTACCCTACTTGGGGGCGTGTTCATGTTATGCCACGACTCGCCTTGTGCATCTATGTGAGATCAGGTTTAAGAAACAAGTTAGAATGACTAAGAATTTTTCAAGATATAATAACTAATAGAGATTCCCAGTTGAAAAGTATGGATGAAGGTTACAGCTATAAAATCTTATTAAGAAACAGAAATGAATGTTATGAAATTCTGACAAAACTTGGCTTCCTATAAAGTCTGGCTTTTCTGTGAAAGTGGCATTGACGTCTTGTGAATACAAACTGTGATTCTCTCACTTCTCTCAGTTTTAAATGGTTGAGAGACAATTGTAGTCAAATGCTGCTTCTGCAACAATCAAATGACCTTGGTCCCCTTATAAAGCCCTATTACAATGCTTCTTTGTGTTCTCTACAAAATTAAAAGCAAAATCCAAGTTTAAGGTTTCTGTCTGGGGCTCCTGTACATTCTCCTTCAGTACTTGTCCCCTATTGAATTACTTCTAATCAATATCACAGATGGATGTTTTGGAAGTGCATGCAGTTTTCGCAAATATATGGTTGTCCAGTTGGCTTCATTCTAAACCAAAATAGATGCAGTTTTGACATTACAGAAATATCCAAGCAGATCATAATCCAAAACATCCATTTGCAGAAATACATGTGTTTTACTGTAACTCTGCATAAGGTATACAGTAATTGTAGAGAGACGAGAACAATTCTACTCCTATTTCTTCCTTGTGTTGTATAAGTAGGCAGGAAGGCAGAGAAAGCAGTGCGGTGCCGTTTTGAGCTTGCAAGAGAGAAATGTGATAGCATTTTTTTGTGAAGCATTCCATGGCTAAACACAGCATGAAATATTAAAGGCTGAGGTGCAGTGAAGGGCTGCCGTGCTGTGTTGGTTTCCGTGAACCAACGGCCTGGCACCCATGAGTCACCTTCACTCTCACACAGCAATTCTCAAGAGTGCTGCTCTCCAGGAGAAGTCTCTTTGGATCTAACAATAAAAGCACCTGACAAATTCAGCCATGTTGTACACACCAACTTAAGAGTTGTGCAGTATCTTAGAGGGTCACGTTTAGGAAAATTAAAAGTGAAGGAAAAAGTCTCATCATAAAACAAGGAGTATTGTTTTTCTAATCTGATTTCTTGTGTGAGTTTTTCTTTCTTTATCCTAGACCAAACACCTTCACAATCTAATAGTGAAGTGTGCGAAAATATGATGAGGAAGAATTCAAATCAGTCTGTGCAAAAAGCTTCCACTTCTAAACCACAATAAATCAAATCAAATTTGATTTGTCACATGCACCAAATACAGCAGGTGTAGAATTAACGGTGAAATGCTTGCTTATGAGCCTTTCTCAACGATGCAGAGTAAAAAAAACATATACGCTACCGTTCAAATGTTTGAGGTCACTTAGAAATCTCCTTGTTTTTGAAAGAAAAACTACTTTTTTTGTCCATTAAAATAACATCAAATTGTTCAGAAATACAGTGTAGACATTGTTGATGTTATAAAATGAATATTGTAGCTGGAAACGTTTTAAAAAAAAATGGAAACCGATTTTTTTATGGAATATTTACATAGGCGTACAGAGGCCTACTATCAGCAATCATGACTCCTGTGTTCCAATGGCACATTGTGTTAGCTAATCCAAGTTGGTCATTTTAAAAGGCTAATTGATCATTAGAAAACCCGTTGGCAATTATGTTAGCACAGCTGAAAACTGTTGTCCTGATAAAAGAAGCAATAAAACTGGCTTGACCTCTTGCTCAGTTGTGCACTGGGGCTTCCCACTCCTAATAATAATATAATAATATATGCCATTTAGCAGACGCTTTTATCCAAAGCGACTTACAGTCATGTGTGCATACATTCTACGTATGGGTGGTCCCGGGGATTGAACCCACTTCCCTGGCGTTACAAGCGCCATGCTCTACCAACTGAGCTACAGAAGGACCTCCTCTTTCTATTCTGGTTAGCGAACGTTTGTGCTGTTCTGTGAAGGGAGTAGTACACAGTGTTGGACGAGATCTTCAGTTTCTTGGCAATTTCTCGCAAGTAATAGCCTGCATTTCTCAGAACAAGACTCGACTGACGAGTTTCAGAAGAAAGTATTTTCTGGCCATTTCTGGCCATTTTGAGCCTGTAATCAAACCCACAAATGCTGATTCTCCAGATACTCAATTAGTCTAAAGAAGGCCTGTTTTATTGCTTCTTTAATCAGAACAAGAGTTTCCAGCTGTGCTAACATAACTGCAAACAGGTTTTCTAATTATATATTAGCCTTTTAAAATGATAAACTTGGATTAGCTAACACAACGTGCCTTTGGAACACAGGAGTGATGGTTGCTGATAATGGGCCTCTGTACGCCTATGTAGATATTCCATTAAATATCAGCCGTTTACAGCTACAATAGTCATTTACAACATTAGCAATGTCTACACTGTATTTCTGATCAATTTGATGTTATTTTAATGGACCAAAAAATTGTTCTTCTTTAAAAAACAAGGACATTTCTATGTGACCCCAAACTTTTGAGCGATAGTGTATATATTAATACAAGGAATAAAATACACAAGAATGGAGCTATATACAGGGAGTACCAGATCAATGTGCAGGGGTATGAGGTATTTGAGGTAGATATGCACATGAACGCAAGGTAAAGTGACTAGGCATCAGGATAGATAATAATAAGAGTAAAATAAAGTACAGAGTAGCAGCAGCATGTCATAAATTAATGACATATTATGAAGAGTAATTAACAGAGTAGCCGGAATTCTCTCCAATGATCTGTTAATTACAGTTTGGAATAATGATTTAAGTACAGTCATTTGTTCTGTGTTCACAGACTGAACTCTTTTTTTATATATATAAAGCCGTTGCTCATTTTTAAAGTAAATAACTGCCAATTATTATTATTTTTTTTCCCCAGTAATTAGTGTCAGGGCTAAATTCAATAGGTTAATGAGTAACAGATTGTTTTCTTAGAAAAAAGTTGCATTTTCAAATAAGACAATAAAGAACCCTTGGGGACTCTGTTGCGCAAGAAATAGACATTGCCAAATGTCTAATGTCAATTATTTTATGATTCCATGCATACTGTCGTTTGTTGTGGCATTAGTCCCATTCTAAATGCAAGATCTTACATGATAAAATCTGTCTCGTCCATAGTTAATCTTGTTCGGTTTTAATTAAACGTAATTAAACGTCAAATGAGTGTGTCTACATGATCTGTACCACTAAAGCCTACAAAGGGCAGTGGTGCTAATTGTTTTTGGAAACTGAGCGAGAAGAAAATTGAGTTCACTGTAAATGATAACAAAAGTCCAGGTATCGACAGCTGATTTAGTAAGCCCTTGCACTGAAACGGGGCCACGGTATTCTCCAACTTGCTGTGTCCCCAAATCAATATCTATCAACGATCTGAAATTAAACCTAGATTAAATCCCAATTTCATCTCAGGGAATCACGTTTGGCAAGTTTCAGATAATTAGATCATCCTGGCGAAGGCGACTAAGAAGTTTTCCTTCTCTTTGTCTCTCATGCCTTCCCACTGTCAAAACAATCACAGTCCCGAATTTTAAATATAGCATCTGTAAACTTAACACTAAAGTCAGTCAGACTACCAAGCAAAGACAGTGATATCTATTCAGCCCTATGCGTCTAGAAGGAACATTGACAAATCACAAACCACAAGTGAACTATGTAAATGGACAGAATCTGAGAGAAGAAGTGCAGTACCTTGAACGATGAGATGCACTTTGGATGATTTGGGTTTGTTGCTTGTGAGGATGGAGCACACGTAGGGCCCCTCGTCGTGTACATTCACATTCTGGATCTTTATGCTGTACTCTGTCACGGGTGTGTTGTCCATTCGGACCACTCGAGGGTCCAGAGACCACTTGTCAGCCCCCGCGTAGAGAATTGTGGTGCGGTTGAGCCAAGCCACCCGCGATACCTTGCTATCCACAGTACATCTGTGAGGAAAACAGAAATAACAGAGAGGGGATGAGTGTTATGCATTCCAGCATATTTTTACAGTGTTCTATTGTGTCCATTCTGTTGTAAAGCACAATCGAGTGATGGTCGAGTGATGTCTGACCGACCAAATCAAATGTTATTTGTCACATGCGCCGAATACACCTTACAGTGAAATGCTTACTTACAAGCCCTTAACCAACAATGCAGTTTTAAGAAAATACAACAAAAAAAGTAAGAGATAAGAATAACAAATAATGAAAGAGCAACAGTAAATAGCAATAGCGGGGCTATATACAGGGGGTACCGGTACATAGCCAATGTGTCAATGTGCAGGGGCACCAGTGGAGAGGTAATTGAGGAAATTATGTACATGTAGGTAGAGTTATTAAAGTGGCTGTGCATAGATAATAACAGAGAGTAGCAGCAGCGTGGGGGGGGCAATGCAAATAGTCTGGGTAGCCATTTGATTAGCTGTTCAGGAGTCTTATGGCTTGGGGGGGTAGAAGCTGTTTAGGAGCCTCTTGGACCTAGACTTGGCGCTCCGGTACCGCTTGCCGTGCGGTAGGAGAGAGGACAGTCTATGACTAGGGTGGCTGGAGTCTTTGACAATTTTTAGGGCCTTCCTCTGACACTGCCTGGTATAGAGGTCCTGGATGGCAGGAAGCTTGGCCCCGGTGAAGTACTTGGCCGTACGCACTACCCTCTGTAGTGCCTTGCGGTCAGAGGCTGAGCAATTGCCATACCAGGCAGTGATGCAACCCGTCAGGATGCTCTCGATGGTGCAGCTGATGCTACTATTGTGTGAAGATGTGGCTTTTGTATGAAGTTTTTGATAAAGTAAGACCTCAGGATTTCTATTACAATATAGGGTAGCAGTGTTTTTCAATACTGTTGCTGGGGACCCACATGATGTACAGGCGTTTGTTCCAGACCAATAGCAGCACATCTGATTCAACTAACCACCATGCCCTTGAGCATTTCAATCAAGTATGTTAGCACTGGAATGGAACAACAGCATGTGAGTCCCCAGGACCTTGATAACATAACTGACTACTTTGAGCTCTCCCCGAGTACCCCAACTGCACACATTTATGTTGTAGCCCCAGACAAAAACACCTGAGGTCGAGTGATGAGGTGTGTTCAGTTCACTTGATGATCGTTTGCTACGTTGCAGAACGGTTTGTACTAAACGCGCTCCGGTACAGCTTACTGTGCGGTAGCAGAGAGAACTGTCTATGACTTGGGTGACTGGGGTCAAAGACTTCCTCTGACACCGCCTAGTATATAGGTCCTGGATGGCAGGAAGCTTGGCTTCAGTGATGTATTGAGCCGTACGCACTACCCTATGTAGCGCTTTATGGTCGGATGCTGAGCAGATACCATACCAAGTGGTGATGCAAATGGTCCGGATGATTTCGATGGTGCAGCTGTAGAACTTTTTTGAGGATCTGAGGAACCATGCCAAATGTTTTCAGTCTCCTGAGGGGGAAAAGGTGTTATTGTGCCCTCTTCTTGACTGTCTTGGAGTGTTTGGACCATGATAGCTAAAAAATATATATTAGGGAGTGGATCAGCTTTAAAATTACAGATAGATTGTTGTTTCCATCAATGTAATTGGTCTGCATCATTTCCAATCCACCACATATTTTGGGGGTAAATATACATATACATAAACATCCATACACACACACACATATATGTATATATGTGTATATATATATATATGTATATATATACATACGTGTGTGTGTGTGTGTGTGTGAAAGTATCAGCCAATACACATATATATATATACGTATATAGATATATATATTCCCCAAAATATATATATATTTGCCCCAAAAATATATGGTGGATTGGAAATTATGCATAAAATTACATTGATGGAAACAACAATCTATCCGTGTATATATACACACACACATGCACATACCATGATAGTTTGTTGGTGATGTGGACACCAAGGAACTTGACACTCTTGACAAGCTCCACTACAGCCCCGTCGATGTTAATGGGGGCCAGTTCAGCTCTCCTTTTCCATAATCATCTCATTTGTCTTGCTCACATTGAGGGAGAGGTTGTTGTCCTGGCACCACACTGCAAGGTCTCTGCCCTCCTCCTTATAGGCTGTTTCATCGCTGTCAGTGATCAGGCCTACCACTGTTGTGTCATCAGTAAACTTAATGATGGTGTTGGAGTCGTGCTTGGCAATGCAGTCGTGGGTGAACACGGAGTACAGGAGGGGACTAAGCACGCACCCGAGGGGCCCCGGTGTTGACGATCAGCGTGGCAGATGTGTTGTTGCCTACCATTACCACCTGGGGGCGGCCCGTCAGGAAGTCCAGGATCCAGTTGCAGAGGGAGGTGTTTAGTCTCAGGGTCCTTAGCTTAGTGTTGAGCTTTGTGGGCACTATGGTGTTGAACGCTGAGCTGTAGTCAATGAACAGCATTCTCACATAGAATGTGTCCAGGTGGGAAAGGGCAGTGTGGAGTGTGATTGAGGTTGCGTCATTTGTGGATCTCTTGGGGCGGTATGCGAATTGGAGTCGGTCTAGTTTTCTTGCTCTATCATACTGGGCACATAGCATGAGAGATACACAGATTAAATAAAAACACTAGCACTGCAAACACTCAGAACAAAGAGAGCATTAGTGCCTGGACTTTGCAGTCTCCCTCTTCAAGTTCCCCTTCTGAGACTGGCTGCCTGTTGAGAACAAGTGACAGGCTGAACCTCCCACAGCAACCACATCCTCAATATTCCACACACCAGAATTCAGTATTTTAGTCTATGATTGCCATGTGAGTGTACCAAAAAAAAGAACTTTTTTTTTAAAAATCGGTGAAAATAAAATAATGATGAACTGTACCAAAAAAACATAAACGTTTATGTCTTAAAAATCTTAAATATTGCAATGTTGGTTTTCACAGCTGTTTCACAAGGTGCTCATTATTGTACATTTTAAGGTATCCTTTGACGGTATTTATTTGTTTCACATTATTCATTGTTGTATCCTAGGACCTACAATAGATATGTACTGTATATATTCAACCACAAAGGTGTACTAATGAGCTATGCGAGAGAAGAAAATGAATCATAATAGAGGACTACTGAAATTATATTATTATTCTATTCACTCTGTCAATTAGGTTCGTATTGTGGAGTAACTACTATGTTGATCCATCGTCAGTTTTCTCCTATCACAGCCATTAAACTCTAGCTGTTTTAATGCCCATTGGCCTAATGGGGAAATCCCTGAGTGGTTTCCTTCCTCCCCGGCAACTAAATTAGGAAGGACGCCTGTAGCTTTGTAGCGACTGCATGTATTGATACACCATCCAAAATGTAATTAATAACATCACCATGCTCAAAGGAATTTTCAATGACCCCTTTTCATTTTACCCATCTACCAATAGGTGCCCTTCTTTGCGAGGCATTGGAAAACCTCCCTGGTCTTTGTGGTTAAATCTGTTTGAATTTCACTGCTCGACTGAGGGACCATACAGATAATTGTATATGTGGGGTAGCGAGATGAGGTAGTCATTGAAAAATTATGTTAAACACTATTATTGAACTTATTTAGGCTTCCCATAACAAAGGCGTTGAATACTTATTGACACGAGACATTTCAGCTTTTAATTTTTTATTAATTTGTAAACATTTGGGAAAACATAATTCCACTTTGACATTATGGGGTTTTGTATGTAGGCCAGCGACAATACATCTCAATTTAATCCATTTTAAATTCAGGCTGTAACTCAACAAAATGTTGAGGTGTGTGAATACTTTCTGAAGGCACTGTACATTATCATCTATTTTCATACATTCAGTGTGTCTATTGATTGGTGGTAATATTTGGCTTATGAATTAATTTTATGCACTCAACACCAAATGACATACACGAGGCTCATTATAAATGATTCAAGCATTCTATGGAAACAAAATGTATGCTTAGTATTTTGCAAATTTATTCTGTCACAATTATCATGATACATTGATTTAAATGTCAGCACCTGTGCTAAATTTCAATTTACAATGAGAATGTGCGCCAAGTCCGATTTGCATATCCTTGGCATTCTCCAGTAGGCATGCTTTGTGGAAAATTCCAGTCAAACCATTTATTTGAAAAAGAGAGAAGCCTCAACTGATTTCTCTCTGAGCCCCCAAGAGAACTGGTGGTAACAAACATGTGATTTGTATTCAGGACAGATTATTGGATCCTAACCTCTTTGCCTAACCTTCAATCCAATGAACTTCAGTGGAGGAATATCATAATGCTCATAATACCAATTCGACTTCCAGCGCATACCAAACGGGTACAAGGAAGAGCGAGTCTCCGTGGGCATATATCAAAACTATTGGAGAACTGTACAATTTGTGATGCAAATCTAAGACTAATGGTTAACGTGAGTGACTGATTTCTTCAAAAAAGTATTACCGAAGGAAAAGCGAAATAACAATATTCAACAGTAAAACAAAAAAGTTATATTCATGACAAAAGACCAATAACCTTTGCTCTGTCCAGCAATACACCCTATTGGGGTGTTTTAGTTCAGTGACCCTTTGTTAATTTTGCAACAAAGAGGAAAGCTTGCCTTAAAGGTTGTTTTAAAAGATTGGCTGTGTTTTATTTATCTGACATGATAAATAACTTACCATGGATTGCCTTGTGGTCTGTAAATGGTCATACCATCAACACTACCCGCTACATTCATTAGTCAACTACCTCTCCTTGGCATGCAGTTACTAAGTTGTCTTAGTAATCAATGTTCACATGTATTTCATTAAGTTAAAGAAGACCGATTAGATGGACAGAGAGAACAGTATAAATCCTCCCGCTTCCCTTAAACCATTTACTACTACCCTTGCTGTAAAAGTTTGTTTCTTGTTGCAGTTGACAACAAAAGCCTTGTGGTTAGAGCGTTGGGCTAGTAACCGGAAGGTTGCAAGTTCAAACCCCTGAGCTGACAAGGTACAAATCTGTCGTTCTGCCCCTGAACAGGCAGTTAACCCACTGTTCCTAGGCCGTCATTGTAAATAAGAATTTGTTCTTAACTGACTTGCCTAGTTAAATAAAAAAAATATTTATAGTATACAAACTCATCCTTAACTCTTCCGTTCATCTAATATACATATAAGTTATATTAGACACCATACAGTATTTACTTTAATTCACACGTTATGCATTAAACAGTAAAACTCAGTAAGTTATGCAATAGAGAACATTAAACTACAATTGAGCAAAGCTCCATGGGAGTACTTTGGTCTGGTACATCACTTAATGATGTATTTCATGGTTTAATGATAGTGAGTTGAATGAAATACAATAACATTCATGTACTGTGTTTTTCCTTGAGAGAGCTGCAGGGAGATAAATATTTAGAAATATTAATAATTAACATTCTATGAACCAGGATATTTAAATGTACTGTTTGTTGGCATGGCCACTCATTGATTCAACAGACAACAAATAGCCTAAATTGACACCCTTAATCATTATGGGAACACAGCATGTGGTCGGTCTTGAGTTGCCAGCTGCAATAGTAGAAGCACTTGTACAAAAATGCATTTCTTACTTTTGTAAATATTACAAGCAAATACTATCCAAATCGGTTTTGTGCTGCAATCACCTAAGTCTTAAAATGACCTAAAATGAACACCAACGGCAATATATGGCAATAGAACTCCAATGGAAATAGTTAGTTAAATAGTTAACCAATTTCTGTATTTAACCTTTATGCACCTTTATCTCTTTTGGCATATCACATACTGTGCCTTCAGAATGTATTCATACCCGTTGACTTAGTCCACATTTTGTCGTGTTATAGCCTGAATAGAAAGGAAATCCAGTGTAGATTTGGCCTTGTGTTTTAGGTTATTGTCCTGCTGAAAGGTGAATGTATTTCCCAGTGTCTGGTCGAAAGCAGACTGAACCAGTTCTTCCTCTAGGATTTTTCCTGGGCTTAGCTCCATTTCATCAATTCTTTATCCTGAAAAAGTCTCCAGTCCTTAACGATATACTATAACGTGATGCAGCCACGTGCTTTAAAATATGGAGAGTGGTACTCAGTAATATATTTGAGGCAAATAGTTAATTGCTTTGCCATATTTTTTGCAATATTACTTTAATGCCTTGTTGCAAACAGGATGCATGTTTTGGAATATGTTTTATTCTGTACAGGCTTCCTTCTTTTCACTCTGTCAATTAGGTTAGTATTGTGGAGTAACTACATTGTTGCTGAGCCATCCTCAGTTTCTCCTATCATAGCCATTAAAATCGGTAACTGTTTTAAAGTCACCACTGGCCTCTGTGAAATTCCTGAGCGGTTTCCTTCCTCTCTGGCAACTGAGGTAGGAAGGACACCTGTATATTTTGTAATGACTGTGTGTACTGATCCAAAGTGTAATCAGTACCCGCAAAACACCAGCCTCAATGTCAGCAGTGAAGAGGCGACTCCGGGATGCTGGCCTCCTAGGCAGAGTTTCAAAGAAAAAGCCATATCTCAGACTGGCCAATAAAAATCAAAGATTAAGAACACAGACACTGGACAGAGGAACTCTGCCGAGAAGGCGAGCATCCCGGAGTCATCTCTTCACTGTTGACATTGAGACTGGTGTTTTGCGGGTACTATTTAATGAAGCTGCCAGTTGATGACTTATGAGAAATCTGTTTCTCAAACTAGACACTCAAATGTACTTGCTCAGTTGTGCACTGGGGCCTCCCACTCCTCTTCTATTCTGGTTAGTTGTACGAGATCTTTAGTTTCTTGGCAATTTCTCGCAAAGAATAACCTACATTTCTCAGAACAAGAATAGACTGACGAGTTTTAGAAGGTCTTTGTTTCTGGCCATTTTGAGCCTGTAATCAAACCCACAAATGCTGATGCTCCAGATACTCAACTAGACTAAAGATGGCCAGTTTGATTACTTCTTTAATCAGAACAACAGTTCTCTGTTGTGCTAACATAATTGCAAAAGGGTTTTCTAATGATCAATTATCCTTTTAAAATTATAAACTTGGATTAGCTAACGCAACATGCCATTGGAACACAGGAGTGTTGGTTGCTGATAATGGGCCTCTGTACGCCTATGTAGATATTCAATTAAATATCAGCCATTTCCAGCTACAATAGTCATTTACAACATTAACAATGTCTACACTGTATTTCTGATAAATGTTATGTTATCTTAATGAACAAAACAATTGGCTTTTCTTTCAAAAACAAGGACATTTCTAAGTGACCCCAAACTTTTGAACAGTAGGATATATATATATATATACACACACACACACACATACCTTTGTCATATATATCTTTGAAATTATGTATATAAAAGTACCATGTATTTAGTATGCAAAATGTAATATGTAAAATGTATGTATGTATACGTAACAAAAAAACCTTAAAACAAGAAATATATATTTTTGTCCTCGGAACAGGGGGATATATTTGTTACTTGTATTTTTTCCTTGTCTTATTATTTTTCTATTAATTTGTTATTTTTTATTTTTTTCTCTGCGTTGTGTAGGAAGCAAGCGTTTCACTGTTAGTCTACTACACCAGTTGTTTATGAAGCATGTGAAGCAAGCGTTTCACTGTTCGTCTACGACACCAGTTGTTTATGAAGCATGTGAAGCAAGCGTTTCACTGTTAGTCTACCACACCAGTTGTTTATGAAGCATGTGAAGCAAGCGTTTCACTGTTAGTCTACTACACCAGTTGTTTATGAAGCATGTGAAGCAAGCGTTTCACTGTTAGTCTACTACACCAGTTGTTTATGAAGCATGTGAAGCAAGCGTTTCACTGTTAGTCTACTACACCAGTTGTTTATGAAGCATGTGAAGCAAGCGTTTCACTGTTAGTCTACTACACCAGTTGTTTATGAAGCATGTGAAGCAAGCGTTTCACTGTTAGTCTACTACACCAGTTGTTTATGAAGCATGTGACAAAAACTTTTGATTCGATTTGAAATAGAACTCCAATGGGAACGCAACACTGTAGTGTAAAATGACCTGTCAAACTGTCCATTTACATTTCCTTTTGTTACATGGTTTTAGTACGTTATAAAGTCATATTCCGCTTCAATGTTGTTTACTATGGAATTCTAAGCTGTAAATCAGTGTCTCTTACGCCTACAATATTGTTCCATCCTGATTTGAAAATCCGACTAGACAGCAGCATCAATTTGTGGTAATTTGCTTGCGAATAGACAGCATGAACTGATTTTTACAAAATGTTTAGACTGATTTCGGTGTCCTCACATTTTCATTTCCCTTGTGCCACTTTAATGTCAGGTTGCGGAACCTCCTTGCAGTTTAAACTTCCCAAACTGATTGACTTCAGCATGCTTCAGTAGGTTAATAGCACTACTGGGAAATCTAAATTGTTGAACATTATTAATGGCCAAATGCAGAGCCAATTTGGAGAGGTCTTGAATAGATAACAAATAAAATAGAGAACCAACCTGGCACAGCAGTGGCATAAAACGTTAGGGTACAAGCAAACATATTTGGTTGATAAAGATAGTAATACCTTGTTGTTAGCATTATTATTATTATTTTTAATGGGATATTGCTTCATAGCAACATCTTATGTGAAACCCAATGTAAAAAAAGAAAGAGATATCTGGTCATTGAGAGTTACATATCTAGAAAACAACTCCAGACCTTAACATTTAAAAATAACAACATCACTATCAGGGATAATAACGAGAGTTATCCCAATTATATGTATCTGCAGGACATGGATACTGACAGCTGGAAATATGGTAATATTAGGAACAGGATGCATTAGAATGATCTCCATTTACCTGCAAAAAAAGACGGAGTCAGACAAACAATGTCTTCCAGAGCCTCAGATCCTCTCTCACTAAATATCCTTGTACAAGAAATGTTTTCACTCCAGTACAATGTCCCTTTAATTGTTAATCATTAAAATGATGTTCGAGAAATCTTTAAGCATAAGCCTCCGTCCCTCTGTCGGGCATGTTAAAAAGCTACATGTTTTCTCAAAATGATGTGTACTAGCCTTCTTCTTATTTATTTGTGGACTACGGATCTAAGATATGGATAGTGGACTACGGATCTAAGATATGGATAGTGGACTACGGATCTAAGATATGGATAGTGGACTACGGATCTAAGATATGGATAGTGGACTACGGATCTAAGATATGGATAGTGGACTACGGATCTAAGATATGGATAGTGGACTACGGATCTAAGATATGGATAGTGGACTACGGATCTAAGATATGGATAGTGGACTACGGATCTAAGATATGGATAGTGGACTACGGATCTAAGATATGGATAGGTCACCAAGTCGCAGCAGAAGACTTTTAGTGATTGCAGATCATTGTCAGGAGCCCAGGCTGCTCCCAGAGCCCCAGCAAAGAGATAAATGATAGCCTGGCTCTAGTTGCTAGGTGGATTGATGACCGTCATTACATTGGCTGCAACGTACGGTAGCAACTTTGTTGGGCTCCCTCAGACAAGAGAGACATATAAATGATCTCACAACTATCTGGCGAGACAAACGTGATGGAGCCTGGGCTGTGTCTGAAAACATTACTAACCATCAAATCCTTGCTTCCTACATCCTTGTTTCCTTAATTCCTCTCAAAAGTCAATGGAGGAAAGGATTGAAAGTACCTCACTGGGACCACCTCTTCCAATGAGCTTTGAGAGGAATTAAGGAAACAAGGACAGAGGAAACAAGGATAATGTTTTCAGACACAGCCTGTCGGTCTACGTAAGGGGAAGTTATAACATAGCCAGACAAAACAATGACAAAAGACAATCAGGTTAAATTAAATAGCAGTTTGCTAATCGAGAGCCTTCAATTCTGTTTAAAATAATTAGCTAATGTCAGAGTGGCTAATTACCAGCCCTGTCAATTGTAATATGTATTGAGGAGGAGGCAATGACAAGAGGTGCTTTAAAACATCAATACTCATTGTGAGCTTGATTTGGGCATTAGTTTGAACTGTAATTATAATGTACCTGTGATTATCTCTGAACTCCCTGTGTTGGTCTGTAGCAGGCATTCCCAAACTGGGGGGTACGTGCAATGGCGTCGGGGGTACGCCAAATAAAAATGTGATTCACATTTATAAAAATAAATAAATATAATAATCTTCACATTTTCAAACAATACATTTATATTTTCCAACGGGTCTATACATTTGGGTTAGGTTTTTTTCCCATCTGAGCAGCCTCGTTTCACTGCCAAAAATACAATTAAACCATCTAGTGTTCAGCGAAATAACAACACAATGTCAAATACAGGAAGTCTAGTCAAATAATTAACATCCAATCACATTAACCGTTACTCTCTAATGGGAATTCCACCGAGAGGTTCTTGCTGCCAAGGGAATGCCTGATAGCTTGAAAGGAGTTTTGGACACTACAGTGAAAATGGCTAACTTTGTTCAAACAAGGCCCCTGAACTCTCGTGTATTTTCTACACTATGCAATGATATGGGCAGCGACCAAATCAAATCCAAATCAAATCAAATTTGTCACATACACATGGTTAGCAGATGTTAATGCAAGTTTTTTTTTTAATTGAGAGAAGATCTTCGTTTTATTAACTGACCATAACTTTCATGTCTGACCGCTTGCATGATAACGAGTTTCTCACACGACTGGCCTATCTGGGTGATGTTTTTTCTCGTCTGAATTATCTGAATCTAGGATTACAGGGACTCTCTGCAGCTATATTCAATGTGCGGGACAAACACACAGGTCTTTCCTTCATTGTATATAATTCTCCGGTTGGAACATTATTGAAGATTTATGTTAAAAACATCCTAAAGATTGATTCTATACATCGTTTGACATGTTTCTACGGACTGTACCGGAACTTTTTGACATTTTGTCTGCTCCTAGTGAACGCGCTTCGTGACTTTGGATTTGGCTATTTGGACATAAATGGACATTATCGAACAAATCAAACATTTCTTGTGGAACTGGGATTCCTGGGAGTGCATTCTGATGAAGATCATCAATGGTAAGTCAATATTTATAATGCTATTTCTGACTAATGTTGACTACACAACATGGCGGATATCTCTTTGGCTGGTTTGGTCTCTGTTGTTTATCTAAAAGTTCCATGTATAATAGTTGTATCTTTTATCAATGTTTATTATGAGTATTTCTGTGAATTGATGTGGTTCTCTGCAAAATGACCGCATGTTTTGGAACTACTGAACATAACAAGCCAATGTAAAATGAGATTTTTGGATACAAATATGCACTTTATTGAACAAAACATACATGAAGTCCTATGAGTGTCATCTGATGAAGATCATCAAAGGTTAGTGATTCATTTTATCGATATTTCTGCTTTTTGTGACTCCTCTCTTTGGCTGGAAAAATGGCTGTGTTTTTCTGTGACTTGGTGGTGACCTAACACAATTGTTTGTGGTGCTTTCGCTGTAAAGCCTTTTTGAAATCAGACACTGTGGCTGGATTAACGAGAATTGTTTCTTTAAAATGGTGTAAAATACTTGTATGCTTGAGGAATTTTAATTAAGATTTTTGTTGTTTTGAATTTGGCGCCCTGCACTTTCACTGGCTGTTGGTGGGGTGGGACACTTCCGTCCCGAATATCCCAGAATGGTTAAGGGTGGTCAAATCATGCATTACTACTTCAGGGCAAATGCCTTCTGAAGGTGAAGGTAACTGGCTTGTGGACTCTGAAAACAGAGCATCGTTTTTAGTCCAAAGCAATGGTTTGTTTTAAAAGGTCTGTTCATAACTTCTTCTGTGTACTATTTATGACAGAAGTAGGATTATTATATACACTATACTGTATTTTCTATAATAAAAAATATTAAGTTGAAATTAAACAGAGTTGTGATTTTATTACAGAACCCTTCTTTCTCAAGGATCAATTATGGAGTGCCCTTTCCTAATTATGTAGAGTGAACACATGACACTGAGCATAACGACAGTGTCATTTGTCAAGTCCCGGACAAATCTAGTCCAATGGAAAATACTACATATGTGCTCCACTGGTGGGCTGTCTGTAGGGAATACAGCTGAATGAGGAATTTTACAAGTGAAGCAAGAAAACCATCAAATCTTCAATACACCTTTTCACAGAATGATTGGCTTTTCTTGAAATGTGAAAATGGCAATCCAATCCTAGTTCCCTCTAGATTTGTCAACAAAAGAAGGGGGATTGAATTATCTTGTACAATATATGGCTATGAGGCCATGTGGGGGCTTTGAGTCTGTTTTGCTATACATGATGGCTAACTAAAACCTGTTTATTTTGAAGTGCTGGTCAAAGAAGTAGAATGTTTGTATATGTTATAATACTTATATAGGTCAGGATTCAAACCTGCTACTTCACTATGGACAAAATCCTTAATTAGGATTGGGCTCTTATAGAGTATGTGCACCCTCTAGTTCAGGGGTATTCAACTCTTACACTAAAAAGTCTGGAGCCTGCTGTTTTTCTGTTCTATCTGATAATTAATTGCACATACCTGGTGTCAAAGGTCTAAATCAGTCCCTGATTAGAGGGGAACAATGAAAAAATGCATTGGAACTGGCTTTGAGGTCCAGAGTTGAGTTTAAGGGCTCTAGTTGCTAGCTTAGTGATTTGCTAGCCTAGGTACTTGCTAGCTCTGTTACTTGCTAGTTGCTATCTAATTTACTTGCTAGTTCCTTTTTTAAAGGCCAGCAGATAGACCAGCCAGCTAACATCTGTTTTCAGGGTTCAGCTAGTTCAGCTTTTGCATTATCATCACAATAGACCAATGACAATCAAACCTCACAACCTTCAATTCTGCTGCTCCTATTCTTTAGCATTCTTCTGAACTCCTTTCTGTATTCTTACATAATGTGACAATCCATATATCTTGTCCTCAAACAGATGGAAATGTATTCAGGTATTTGTGAGGATAGGAATTTGACAAAGAGAGATTAATTTTGTCACAAACATCTATAAACAGTCTATATTGGGTTTTGAAATTAGCCATCCTGGCAAAGCACGGAACACAATGGCTCTCCAGAATAAGCAGATAGTAAGTAGCTTTGGGATTTTCATGGCTCATGTGCATAACGGCTGCATTCACACAGGCAGCCCAATTCTGATATTTTTTTCCCTAATTGGTATTTTGACCAATCAAATCAGCTCTGAAAAAGATCTGAAGTGATTGGTCAAAAGACCAATTAGTGCAAAAAATATCAGAATTGGCCTGCCTCTGCAAACGCAGCAATGGGGGCTCACAATATCCCAGTCCTTGAGCATCATAAGAATATGCTTTGATGCACGCCTGAAAAAGCAGCAGAAAAAAAGCATCTTAAGCATCCAAAAATGATTGACTACATGGAATGAATGATAAAACATCTATTCAGCTGTGCCTTTAATTCAATTTAACTGTTTTTCACTGTTCAGCTACTGTAATTAACCAATTCCAGCTACATTGTGTCCTGGAATCCCCCGCACTGCTCCTAAGCAAACTGTGAGTTTCAAGTGTAACCATTTTGTTTTTCCTTTCTCGCTGCTAGAAAATGGGGTGGGTCTCTGTTGTGTTTCACCAACATTGCTTAATGATTCTTAACTAATTCAGAAAGTTACAATGTCTGGAATTAAGGAGAAGCCGAACCAAGATTAAATGTGATTTAGATTATACATACACTGCTGGTGCTTGATTCTAATCTGTTTACATTTCATTGGCTGTCTGGGACGACTGATGCAGTAAATCTTCAAATAGCC
This sequence comes from Oncorhynchus keta, assembly GCF_023373465.1. Lineage (NCBI taxonomy): Eukaryota > Metazoa > Chordata > Actinopteri > Salmoniformes > Salmonidae > Oncorhynchus > Oncorhynchus keta. The sequence continues at coordinate 23,967,727 of NC_068431.1, forward strand.
TTGAAGAGTCATTGAATTGTATTTTTAGTTCCATGTGTACAGTTTTCAAGTCAAAATCTGTACCTAGTGTCAAGGTATAAGAATACACTTTAAGGCTCATATATATATATATATATATATATATATATATATATATATATATATATATATATATATACAGTGTTTTTGGAAAGTATTCAGACCACTTCCCTTTTTCTACATTTTGTTATGTTACCCTTAAATGGATTACATTTTTTTTTAAAGCCTCTACACATGAATCTCCCCATAATGCAAAAACAGCTTTTTAGAGATGTTGCAAATGTATCAAAAATAAAACTAACTGAAAAAGATGATTTACATAAGTATTCAGGCCCTTTGCTATGAGACTCGAAATTGAGCTCAGATGCATCCTGGTTCCATTGAAACTTGATTGGAGTCCACCTGTGGTAAATTCACTGAATTGGACATGAATGGAAAAGAACACACATGTAAATATAAGGTCCCACAGTTGACAGTGCATGTCAGAGCAAAAGCCAAGACATGAGGTCAAAGGAATTGTCCTTAGAGCTCCAAGATAGGATTGTGTCAATGCACAGATCTGGGAAAGGGTACCAAAACATTTCTGCAGCATTGAAGTTCCCCAAGAACACAGTGGCCTCAATCATTCTTAAATGGAAGAAGTTTGGAATCACCAAGACTCTTCCTATTGCTGGCAGCCTGGCCAAACTGGGCAATCGGGGGAGAAGGGCCTTGGTCAGGGACCCCGCTAACTAGCTAGAAATTTCACATTGGCTACAGATGCTAACAATTTAGCCACCACACCGTCCACACCGTCCTCGTCCTCAAATCTTAATCGAACCTAACCTACATGGATAAAAATATAAACCATGGAAGTAAGTGAGACTCATTATCCATAATGTACTTTGTGATATTCATGTTATACCAGTGCAGTGGTATATTTTTATGACCAACTGCCGCACCGATGTTAGCGTTAATTAGCACCCATTTGCACGTGATCTAGCTAATTGCTCACAATAGGGACTCTTATTTGGACAAAGTTTTTCTACTTGAGTAGTAAGCCTATGTTTACATGTACAGTTATGTAATCGATTTGATCGTTGATTGTCTGTGTTTCTTCAATGTATGCCTTGTTGTGTTTGGCTGGCTCTAAATGTCTATCATTGATGCCATTCCCTTAGTTACACATAGCGAGTCTACACAGCCTCCATAGTATATAAAATAATGAAATCACCTGGTCCCAACATACAAGAAAAGTCATTGCAACTTGTCCACACTGCAAACTGAAAAACTTCAAAACACATTTACGAGGAAAGCATACACATTGCTTTGAAACAGTGTCCAGGGAAAGATTGTTGGCATGTGAGTGCATTGATATGAGAAATGGTGTGTTTGCAGTCGAAAATACATTTTCTGGTCCAGCAAAACCCATACATGTTGTGAAAAATACTTGGGCTAATTCAGTTCCAACTTTGTTCAAAACTGTTATTGCTCATACTTTTTCTTGTTTATTATTCTTGACATTTTTTTGGGGACCTATTTCCTACAGTTTTTACACTACATACAAAATATAGATCAAACTCCTGCAGAGCTGGATGCTGATGTGACAGTCTGTGACTTCTTGGAGGGGGGGGGGGTGTTTTCTACATCCTGAAATGTATTGGTATTATTTACTATTATCATTATTGTTGTTATCAAACTTAACAGCCTATTATTTCTTAACTTACAGTACATTGCAATGGGAGCACATTGTGATTTCACTGGGGTATGTATAAATTATGAAATAGTCATCACTAGTGGATATAATGAAGAACAAGGAACACACCAGGCAGGTCCGAGATACTGTTGTGAAGAAGTTTAAAGCCGGATTTGGATACAAAAAGATTTCCCAAGCTTTAAACATCCCAAGGAGCACTGTGCAAGCGATAATATTGAAATGGAAGGAGTATCAGACCACTGCAAATCTACCAAGACCTGGCCGTCCCTCTAAACTTTCAGCTCATACAAGGAGAAGACTGATCAGAGACGCAGCCAAGAGGCCCATGATCACTCTGGATGAACTGCAGAGATCTACAGCTGAGGTGGGACACTCTGTCCATAGGACAACAATCAGTCGTATATTGCACAAATCTGGCCTTTATGGAAGAGTGGCAAGAAGAAAGCCATTTCTTAAACATATCCATAAAAAGTGTTGTTTAAAGTTTGCCACAAGCCACCTGGGAGACACACCAAACATGTGGAAGAAGGTGCAATGCAAAACATTATGTTTGGCGTAAAAGCAACACAGCTCATCACCCTGATTACACCATCCCCACTGTCAAACATGGTGGTGGCAGCATCATGGTTTTGGCCTGCTTTTCTTCAGCAGGGACAGGGAAGATGGTTAAAATTGATAGGAAGATGGATGGAGCCAAATACAGGACCATTCTGGAAGAAAACCTGATGGAGTCTGTAAAAGACCTGAGACTGGGACGGAGATTTGTCTTCCAACAAGACAATGATCCCAAACATAAAGCAAAATCTACAATGAAATGGTTCAAATATAAACATGTGTTAGAATTGCCAAGTCAAAGTCCAGACCTGAATCCAATCGAGAATCTGTGGAAAGAACTGAAAACTGCTGTTCACAAATGCTCTCCATCCAACCTCAAAGAGCTCGAGCTGTTTTGCAAGGAGGAATGGGAAAAAAATTCAGTCTCTCGATGTGCAAAACTGATAGAGACATACGCCGAGCGACTTACAGCTGTAATCGCAGCAAAAGGTGGCGCTACAAAGTATTAACTTAAGGGGGCTGAATAATTTTGCACGCCCAATTTTTCAGTTTTTGATTTGTTAAAAAAGTTTGAAATATCCAATAAATGTCGTTCGACTTCATGATTGTGTCCCACTTGTTGTTGATTCTTCACAAAAAAATACAGTTTTATATCTTTATGTTTGAAGCCTGAAATGTGGCAAAAGGTCGCAAAGTTCAAGGGGGCCGAATACTTTCGCAAGGCACTGTATGTAGATATATATATATATATATATATATATATATATATATATATATATATATATATATATATATATATATATATATATATGCTCAATGAAATAATATAATTAAAGTTACAACATTTATCAACACAATTTTAACAGTACATGACATACATAACAAGTCTGTTGATCACTGCAACAATATCAGTAGCTTGTCTCAAAAATAGAATGAAGCAAAAAGTGTTACAACACATCTGCTGATACTTTATATAATATTTCTTACGATCTTCAAAAATAAAATACTTTGTATTCAACGTGTGCCTTGCGCAAACATGTGTGTTTGTATTCAGTGTGACTGTCAAACCTCAGATAGACAACAACAAAGTGGGTGGGGTCAAATGTGGGCGGGTTCAAAAAATGGACTCCGCCCACATTGAGCCCTGACCCAAATTGCACACTGCAGTCATGGGTACTTGTTACAATTAAGACAAAAAAGATTAAATCAATAAAAACAAAATTACAAATTATATTAATATACAAAAATATATACAGAATGGTATCTATCCTTAGGCCCTTTGAGGGCGTAGAGGGCCCTGATTGTTCCCCACTGATGGTTAGCTGTTCCCTCACAAACATTAAATATGGTAAAGAGGATTTCAAAATGAGTTGAGCACGGTTTTTACCGATAGGGTAACAGTTAGGGAGATACATTACATCTGGAGTGTATTTGTATAATTACAGATAGTGATCACACTTTATTCTAAATGTCTCTACCTATAATGTGTTGTATTAAAACTGGCTATCTACTATAGTGTTATCTATAACACAAATTCCTCCCAAAAACGATAAGAAACGTTGCATTGAACTGCAATGTTAAAAAGGCATCTGACAACTGTCTCTGTGCCTCATCATTTGGCAGCTTTGTACAAATTAGACAAATGATTAACAAAATATCTGTAATTACGCCTTGATGACAGAATGATAAGGTCAAAACTGTATTCTCAAAAAATTTGCTCTAACCCAGCAGCTTTCACTGCTGGAACGCATTCTTCGTGAAGTTAACAATTATCTTTTTCTCAGGCAGGTGATAGAAGCCAGATGGCTTGCTTTGGCTCTGATGCATATTTAATAAGTTGCATCTTGCCTGTATTCCTTCAAAGCTCTATTGTATTCTCTGGGACCTATTTTCCCACCCAGCGAGAAAAGAACATCTTTAACACAAAATTCAGAACTAAATATTGAGAAATAGAATGGAAAAATACCAATGGATAATTAATGCCTCAAGAAGTGGTTTACACTACAAATATGTGCACAGATGGACCAGAAGATCTCCTTTGCAAACAAACGTATACCAGAGTTATATCTTGGAGTCTGGGTTTTACAATTTTTGGATCCCTTTTCTATCTACCTACCCAATGATTATTGGCACTATCATATTGTTATGGACAAAAAAAAGTTGACATGTAAAATAATATAATTACGGTAGCCTAAAACGAGATAAAGGTGTAATTCTGATTGGGAGTTTACCACGACAATGATTTTGATGTTTGTTTTGTATAAACATGTCAAACAAAGGACATTTGCTCTTCAGAACAAAGCCAAAAAACACAATGAACAGAGGAACTAATTAGAGCTAATTCATTTATCTAATTGATAAAGAAACAAATAATAATATGACGGTGTATAATACCACAATGTTTTAGTTTGTCCTTGGACTTGATAAGGAAGTCTGATTGGTGCACATTTGCATAGCAAAATGACCCAAAAAGGGTTTAGCAGACCATGAAATGGCAACGGTCTCAGATTACAAATAGAGGTATAACTACCACAGCAGATGGACATGATTATAGATAGCTAAACAATATTCTGCAAAGTTCAATATCTCTGCCAACGGTGACATTTAAAAAGATTGTCAGTTATGTCAGTGCTTTCATATCATTGTCACGTGCTTTACACAAATTGTAATCATCCAATCATCCACTCATCCGAATATCATCATAATAAGGGACAAATGCTGACAGACGAGCGATATCATCTATGGTTTGTCTGTTTGCAAATATGCATCCATGAGTCGTCACATCTGCTATTCCCATTGTGAATCTCTCAGCAACGTGTCCATTTATCAGTCCATTGCCATAGCAAATCAAATCAATCAGCCAGGAGAAGGCCTTCACTTCAGAAAATACATTTACATAATTTGAATGGCGAAGCCCTCAATACAGCCCAACCAAATGTTGCCCTCAGATATATAGCATGAATATAAAGGCCATGGAAGAAGACTAAAAAGCCATAAAATGATCTCAATTAATTAAATATTCTATGATTGAATATTGATTATTTAGATTTTCACATACATTTGTCATAATGTAGATGATTATATCCAGTAGTGCCAGTTGATTGACACTTGAGTTCTCATTGACATGTTTTGTCATGACATGACACACAAGATTGCAAAACGATGTCACTTCCGTCCATATGGAACAGAATATTAGCATGTTTGAAGTCATGCATATGGCCATCACAGTTTCTTGGGTATTTTTCTCACATTTTGGCACTGATGAGCCCTAACCCTACATATTGTAGCACGTATACTACTTTCTGTAGTGAATAACGATGCATAATTAGAGGGGATGCATTCTCCCTTTCAAAAAACGTGCATAGCACCAGACAATCAGTATGAATCACCAGAGCTTTTCACAAATGGCTTTATGTTGATCAGTCCCTTTAATTTGCCTTACACACAAATAGCCATTTTCTTACCATGAACTCACATTTTTTCCACTCTCAAAGTAGCAATAGTAATTTGGGAGTAACAAGCTGCACACTGTGCACATCAGGACAACATCCAAATGGAATTCAGATTCTGAGCTATTTTTCGAACAGAACTAACCGCACAGCATACACTACATGACCAAAAGTATGTGGAGACCTGCTGGCCGAACATCTCATTCCAAAATCATGGGCATTAATATGGAGTTGGTCCCCCCTTTGCTGCTATAATAGCCTCAACTCTTCTGGGAAGACTTTCCACTAGATGTTGGAACATTGCTTCAGGGACTTGTTTCCATTCAGCCACAAGAGCATTAGTGAGGTCGGGCACTGATGTTGAGCGATTAGGCCTGGCTCGCAGTCGGCGTTCCAATTTATCCCAAAGGTGTTCGATGTGGTTGAAGTCAGGGTTCTGTGCAGGCCAGTCAAGTTCTTCCACACCAATCTTGACAAACCATTTCTGTATGGATCTCGCTTTGTGCACAAGGACATCGTCATAATGAAACAGAAAAGGGTCTTCCCCAAACTGTTGCCACAAAATCGTCTAGAATGTCAATGTATGCTGTATCGTTAAAATGTCCCATCACTGGAACTAAGGGGCTACTTGGCCGTGGAAACCCATTTCATGAAGCTCCCAATGAACAGTTATTGTGCTGACGTTGCTTCCAGAGGCAATTTGGAACTCGGTAGTGAGTTTGTGTGCTCGGCGATCCCATTTTGTGAGCTTGTGTGGCCTACCACTTTGCGGCTGCTCCTAGACATTTCCGCAATAACAGCACTTACAGTTGACCGGGGCAACTCTAGCTGGGCAGAAATTTGACAAACTGACTTGTTGAAAAGGTGACATCCTATGACAGTGCCTCGTTGAAAGTCACAGAGCTCTTCTGTAAGGCCATTCTACTGGCAATGTTTGTCTATGGATATTGCATGGCTGTGTGCTCGATTTTATACACCCGTCAGCAACGGGTGTGACTGAAATAGCCAAATCCACTAATTTGAAGGGGTGTCCACATACCTTTGTATATATAGTGTACATTGGTGTGCCTGAGCATTTCTCTGCTGCATTTTTGGTGTCAACACAGTCAGGCTGAGTTCAATAGCATTCTATTTGTGTCAGCCTACAAAAGATGATGGCAAACTAGTCAAGTGGATGATTGACCCGAAAGAGAATGTGACGATACGCCCCTCTTCTTTTGAAGCCAGTCCGTCAATTATAACAAGGAATGGGAAATGGCCTGCCAATGAATGGGTATGCGTCCACAAACTCTAAACCACTCACCAAATGGGGATGTTTCATCGCACCATAGACCAAAAGCATTCTTGGCAATAGAGCTTGATGCTGTACAGCTATCACCACACAAAATGGGTTGATGATATATATTCCTTTACAATAACCTAACAATCAGAACCTAACAAAATGCAATGTTAAAACACTGCTATAGCACAGATTGGAAACAACCCTCAACAACCCTATTGCTGGTTGTGCAGATTGGAAATAACCCTTAAATAGCTTAAGTCTGATTCCATTCTACAAAGGTACAGTTGAGTACAGTTGGTGAAGGAATGTAAGGATGGGAACATCGTGTCTCCACTTCATTACCTCAAAATAGCAGCTTGATATGCAGAGGACAATGGCACAGATTCCTACACTGTGTTCTATGGGATTACGTTGCATTTGAGAAACACATTCCAAAACATCCAGAAACAGTTAAACATTTAACTGTGCACATAATAGTATATATGTAGCATAGTATATATGCCAGATTTGAATTGATGCATACACATACAGTTGAAGTCTGAAGTTGACATACATCTTAGCCAAATTAATTTGAACTCAGTTTTCAAAATTGCTGACATTTAATCAGAGTAAAAATTCCCTGGTCAGTCAGGATCACCACTATTTTAAGAATGTGAAATGTCAGAATAATAGTAGAGAGAATGATTTATTTAAGCTTTTATTTATTTCATCACATTCCCAGTGGGTCAGAAGTTTACATAGACTCAATTAGTATTTGGTAGCATTTCCTTTAAATTGTTTAACTTGGGTCAAATGTTTTGGGTAGCCTTCCACAAGCTTCCTACAATAAGTTGGGTGAATTTTGGCCCATTCCTCCTGACAGAGCTGGTGTAACTGAGTCAGGTTTGTAGGCCTCCTTGCTTGCACATGCTTTTTCAGTTCTGCCCACACATTTTCTATAGGATTGAGGTTGTCTTTGTGATAGCGACTCTAATACCTTGACTTTGTTGTCCTTAAGCCATTTTGTCACAACTTGGGAAGTATGCTTGGGGTCATTGTCTAAGCTTTAACTTCCTGACCAAGCTTTAACTTCCTGACTGATGTCTAGAGATGTTGCTTCAATATATCCACATAATTTTCCTCCTCATGATGCCATCTATTTTGTGAAGTGCACCCGTCCCACCTGCAGCAAAGCACCCCCACAACATGATGCTGCCACCCCCATGCCTCACGGTTGGGGTGGTGTTCTTCGGGTTGCAAACCTCCCCCTTTTTTCCTCCAAACATAACGATGGTCATTACGGTCAAACAGTTCTATTATTGTTTCATCAGACCAGAGAACATTTCTCCAAAAAGTATGATCTTTGTCCCCATGTGCAGTTGCAAACCGTAGTCTGGCTGTATTATGGCGGTTTTGGAGCAGTGGCTTCTTCCTTGCTGAGCAGCCTTTCAGGTTATGTCAATATAGGACTCATTTTACTGTAGATATAGATACTTTTGTACCTGCTTCCTCCAGCATCTTCACCTGTTTCCTCCAGCATCTTCACAAGGTCATTTTCTGTTGTTCTGGGATTGATTTGCACTTTTCGCACTAAAGTACGTTCATCTCTAGGAGACAGAACGTGTTTCCTTCCTGAGCGGTATGATGGCTGGGTGGTCCCATGGTGTTTATACTTGCGTACTTGTGACGCCTTGGTCTTAGTATTTTGTGTTTTCTTTAATTATTTGTTCAGGCCAGGGTGTGACATGGGTTTATTGTGTTGTCGTATTGTTTTTTTTTGTAGGCATTGGGATTGTGGCTGATTAGGGGTGTGTCTAGCATATGCCTGGCTGCCTGAGGCAGTTCTCAATCAGAGTCAGGTGATTCTCATTGTCTCTGATTGGGAACCATATTTAGGTAGCCTGGGTTTCACTGGGTATTTTGTGGGTGATTGTTCCTGTCTCTGTGTTAATGTTCACCAGATAGGCTGTAATAGGTTTCACGTTTCGTTTGTTGTTTTTGTTATTTAGTTATTTCATGTATCGTCTTTTCTTCATTAACCTGTTACTCCTACCCCCTACTATTTCGAACATTCTGTTAAAAATCACGCAACATTTCAGCGCCCTGCTACTCATGCCAGGAATATAGTATATGCATATGATTAGTATGTGTGGATAGAAAACACTCAGACGTTTATAAAACTGGTTAAATCACGGCTGTGACTATAACAGAACGTGGATATTTTGGTTGAGATTTACCCGGACATTATTTCCAGACGTACAGCTATGGAATATACATTGCCTCGTGATCAATTTGATTGCTTATTAACGTTTACTAATACCTAAAGTTGCATTACAAAAGTATTTCGAAGTGTTTTGTGAAAGTTTATCGTCGACTTTTTTAATTTAAAAAAATGACGTTACGTTATAAAACGCTATTTTTTTCGTTGATCACACAGTCTTCATAGATCGATATCTAGGCTATATATGGACCGATTTAATCGAAAAAAAGACCCAATAGTGATGTTAATGGGACATCTAGGAGTGCCAACAAAGAAGATGGTCAAAGGTAATGAATGTTTTATATTTTATTTGTGCGTTTTGTGTAGCGCCGACTATGCTAATTATTTTGTTTACGTCCCCTGCGGGTCTTTTGGGGTGTTACATGCTATCAGATAATAGCTTCTCATGCTTTCGCCAAAAAGCATTTTAAAAATCTGACTTGTTGCCTGGATTCACAACGAGTGTAGCTTTAATTCAGTAGCCTGCATGTATATTTTGATGAACGTTTGAGTTTTAACGAGTGCTATTAACATTTAGCGTAGCGCATTTGCATTTCCAGATGTCTAGATGGGAAGCCTGCGTGTCAGGTAGGAGCAAGAGGTTAAAGAACATGAGTAACCACCACGCTGCATTTTGGTCCGCTTCTCCTTCAACAGACGAACAACGTTACAGAATCACCCACCACACCCGGACCGAGCAGGAGCAGCGAAAGGAGGAATGGACATGGGAGGACGTTATGGACAGCAGGAGAGTATACTACTTGGGAGGAAATAGACAGGTGGGCGGTCGACCCAGAGAGAGTGCCGGAGCGCCCGCCTGGGATTCGCTGGAGCAGTGCGAAGAGGGCTATAGGAGAATGGAGTCGAAGAGGAAAACACGGCAGCGCAGAAAGAAAACCGAAAGTCACCCCCAAAAATGTATTGGGGGGGGGGCTCAGGGAGAGTGTGGCAGAGTCAGGAGACAGACTTGAGCCAACTCCCCCTGTTAATCGTGAGGAGCAGCGATCAAAGGACTTCTGGACTTGGGAGGAGATATTGGACGGAAAAGGACCCTGGGCTCAGCCTGGAGAATATCGCCGTCCCAAGGAAGAACTGGAGGCGGGGAAAGCGGAGAGGCGCTGGTATGAGGAGGCAGCATGGCGACGCAGATGGAAGCCTGAAGGTCAGCCCCAAAAATGTATTGGGGGGGGGCTTACAGGGAGTATGGCTATGCCAGGTAGGAGACCTGCGCAAACTCCCTGTGCTTACCGGGGGGCTAGAGAGACCGGGCAGGCACCGTGTTATGCTATGGAGCGCACAGTGTTTCCAGTGCGGGTGCATAGCCCGGTGCGGTTCATACCAGCTCATCGTATTGGCCGGGCGAGAGTGGGCATCGAGCCAGGTAAGGTTGGGCAGGCTTGGTGCTCAAGAGCTCCAGTGCGCCTGCACGGTCCGGTCTATCCAGAGCCACCTCCAAACACCAGTCCGCCGGTGGCAGCTCCCCGCACCAGGCTTCCTGGGTGTGTCCTCGATCCAGTACCACCAGTTCCAGCACCACGCACCAGGCCTTCAGTGCGCCTCGCCTGTTCAGCACAGCCAGAGCCATCCGTCTCTCTAGCGCTGTCGGAGCCTCCCGCCTGTTCAGCGCAGCCAGCGTTTTCCTCCTCTCCTGCGCTGTCGGAGTCTCCCGCCTGTTCAGCGCTTCCAGAGCCTTCCTCCTCTACAGCGCTGCCGGAGCCTCCTGCCTGTTCGGAGCAGCCTGAGCTGCCAGACTGCATGGAGCAGCCAGAGCTGCCAGTCTGCAACCAGATTCTTCCAGATCTGCCAGTCAAGCCAGGATCTGCCGGAGCTAACTACCTGCCTGAGCTTCATCTCAGTACTGGGCTTCCTCTCAGTACTGGGCTTCGTCTCAGTACTGGGCTTCCCCTCAGTACTGGGCTTCCCCTCAGTCCCGAGCTTCCCCTCAGTCCCGGGCTGCCCCTCAGTCCCGAGCTGCCACTCAGTCCCGAGCTTCTCCTCAGTCCCGAGCTGCCTCATTCCCGAGCTGCCCCTCAGTCCCGAGCTGCCCCTCAGTCCCGAGCTGCCCCTCAGTCCCGAGCTGCCCCTCAGTCCAGTGGGGTTCTGGGTGAGGACTACTAGGCCATGGTCGGTGGCGAGGGTGGACTATCCCAGGACGCAAGGGGAGGAACTAAGACATTAATGGAGTGGGGTCCACGTCCCGAGCCGGAGCCGCCACCATGGACAGACGCCCACCCGGACCCTCCCTATGGTTTTGAGGTGCGTCCGGGAGTCCGCACCTTAGGGGGGGGGGTTCTGTCACGCCTTGGTCTTAGTATTTTGTGTTTTCTTTAATTATTTGTTCAGGCCAGGGTGTGACATGGGTTTATTGTGTTGTCGTATTGTTTTTTTTTTGTAGGCATTGGGATTGTGGCTGATTAGGGGTGTGTCTAGCATAGGCTTGGCTGTCTGAGGCGGAGTCAGGTGATTCTCGTTGTCTCTGATTGGGAACCATATTTAGGTAGCCTGGGTTTCACTGGGTATTTTGTGGGTGATTGTTCCTGTCTCTGTGTTAGTGTTCACCAGATAGGCTGTAATAGGTTTCGCGTTTCGTTTGTTGTTTTTGTTATTTAGTTATTTCATGTATCGTCTTTTCTTCATTAAAGAACATGAGTAACCACCACGCTGCATTTTGGTCCGCTTCTCCTTCAACAGACGAACGACGTTACAGTACTATTGTTTGTACAGATGAACGTGGTACCTTCACGCATTTGGAAATTGCTCCCAAGGATGAACCAGACACGTGGAGGTCTACAAAAAAATCTCTGAGGTCTTGGCTAACTTCTTTAGATTTTCCCATGATGTCAAGCAAATAGGCACTGAGTTTGAAGGTAGGCCTTGAAATACATCCACAGGTACACCTCCAATGGACACAAATTATGTCAATTAGCCTATCAGAAGCTTCTAAAGCCATGACATCATTGTCTGGAATTTTCCTAGCTGTTTAAAGGCACAGTCAACTTAGTGTATGTACATTTCTGACCCACTGGAATTGTGATACAGTGAATTATAAGTGAAATAATCTGTCTGTAAACAATTGTTGGAAAAATTACTTTTGTCATGCACAAAGTAGATGTCCTAACCATCTTGCCAAAACTATAGTTTGTTAACAAGAAATTTGTGGAGTGGTTGAAAACGAGTTTTAATGGCTCCAACCTAAGTGTATGTAAACTTCCGACTTCAACTGTACACTATACACTTTACAATCAGTACGTGGGGAATGACGACACTTGCTCTGTGCATCAAGGCAGCATGTTTGAAAATGCAAATGTATACATTCTTGTTTTGAACTTTGTTGAATATAAAAACCCAAACTTACTGCCATAAATATTCCCTCAGTTGACCCCCTCTGTGTACAACAGGTGTTAAAGTAGTAGCTTAACATAAAAGATTTCTTTATCAACAGTCTACTTGTCACACCCTGACCTTAGAGATCCTTTTTAAGTCTCTATCTTGGTTTGGTCATGGCGTGAGTTGGGGTGGCATTCTATGTTTTGGGTTCTATGTTTTCTATTTCTGTGTGTTTGGGCGGGTGTGGTTCTCAATCAGAGGCAGCTGTCTATCATTGTCTCTGATTGAGAACCATTCTTAGGTAGCCTTTTCTCCATTTTCAACCTGCAGATCGATGTGCCTCGCAGTGGATTCTGACATTCGCATCAGCGATGCAATGGGACAATGCAATGCACCCTGGACCAAAGAGGCAGACAAATAGGAGAAATATGGTGGCCCTCTGTTAAAATTACAACATTCTTGCAAAAATATGATCAATGGTTCATTGGAGAAAAGACATCCTCCTGCGTTAGGACATTGACCAGTATTGAAATCTGACATGTAAACGTTTTCACGATCGAAAAGTCATATTCATAATAACTTCAAGTGTAGTGCGAGCGGCTAATCACAATGCTCCGTCACACCAGACAACATTTCTGCCTGCTTGAACGGCAATTGCTGAAATACATATGAAAACATGACATAAACCATGGAATCGATAGAAAATTGCTCAGATGCACAAAAACAATATGGGTGAATCTTTCCTTTAAGATCTGACGGTGTCCAAGTAAAAGCAAACAATAAATTCAAAGCACACATGCAGTTAGTAATACAGTGGTGTTCAGAATCATGCCCTGAGCAAGTATCACTCGGTTATTGGAAATCCTTGTCATTGGAATTTAACTACTATCATCCCATTCCGATATGGGAGTATTGAGGTGGAAAACAGCCTTCCTTATCCTGGTTGAGGTAAAATTGATGTTTTGGGGATTTCCAATGCAGATAAAAGAGGATGTAGTGTCTCCTGGATATATGGTGCAGAAAAATACAATGCCGTGCAAAATTATTCAGACCCCTTGGATTTTTTCAAATTTTATTGTGTTACAAATAGGGATTCAAATGGATTTAATTGTTGTTGTTTTTTTTGTTAACAATTATGTAAAGTATATATTTTTTAAGATACATTAAAAATCCATAACTGAAGTATAATTGTTGCATAAGTATTCAGCCCCTTTGTTTAGGCAAGCCTAAATTAGTTCAGGAGTAAAATGTGCTTTACCACATCACTCACTTGGTGTGAAATAATTTTTGAAAGACTAACCCTTCTTCTGTCCCCCATACAAACAACATCTGTAAGGTTCCTCAGTCAAGTGTTGAATTTCAAGCAGAGAATTCAACTACAAAGTCCAGGGAGCTTTTCGAAAGCCTCATAAAGAAGGGCAGTGATTGGTAGAAATATGAAATATCTCTTTATGCATGGTCAAGTTAATAATGATGCTGTGGATGATGTATTAAACCACCCAGACACATCAAAGATACAGTTGTCCTTCTGAACTGAGCTGCAGGACAGGAATACAACTGCTCAGGGATGGTACCATGATGCCATTGTTGATTTTAAAACAGTTACAGAGTTCAATGCCTGTGATCGTAGAACAATGAGGATGGATCAAAAACACTGTACTGACTCCACAATAATGACCTACAGTGGGGCAAAAAAGTATTTAGTCAGCCACCAATTGTGCAGGTTCTCCCACTTAAAAAGATGAGAGAGGCCTGTAATTTTCATCATCGGTACACTTCAACACTCCAAATACTTATTTTCCACCATAATTTGCAAATAAATTCATAAAAAATCCTAGTGTGATTTTCTGGATTTTCTTTCCTCATTTTGTCTGTCATAGTTGAAGTGTACCTATGATGAAAATTACAGGCCTCTCTCATCTTTTTAAGTGGGAGAACGTGCACAATTGGTGGCTGACTAAATACTGTTTTGCCCCACTGTAAATGAGTGAAAAGAAGAATACAAATATATAGAAAAAAAATATTCCTAAACACGAAAGTAATACTGCAAAAAAACACAGCAAAGGTATACACTTTTGGGAGTAAATGCAAAGTCTCATGTTTAGGGCATATCCAACACAACACATACCTTCAAGCATGGTGGTGGCTGCATCATGGTAAGGGTATGCTTGACATCGTCAAACACTGGGGAGTTTTACAGGATAAAAAGAAACAGGATGGAGCTAAGCACAGGCAAACTGGGAGAGGAATGCACCTTTCAGCAAGACTATAACGTACAACCAAAATATACATGAGTTGCTTAGCAAGAAGACAGTGAATGTTCCTGAGTGGCAAAGTTTTTACTTAAATATGTTTGACAATCTATGGCAAGACTTGAAAATTGCTGTCTAGCCATTATCCCCAACATCTTGACAGAGCTTGAAGAATTTTGTGAAAGCGGACAGCTGTTTGTTGTGGAAGTTTCTTGTATTACAAGTCACAGCATAATTTGCATACACATGCTCTAGATTCATTCCATTGATACAAACATGCATTACAAATGACAAAAAGTCCAATAGCAATAGCATAAACACACAAATTCATTTGGCAATAACAGCATCTCACATTCTGTGTATGGATGCCATATCAGATTGCTTAATAATGACTGTTTTTTGGGCCTCCTGAGTGTCGCAGCGATCTAAGGCATCGCAGTACTAAAGGCATCACTACAGACCCAGGTTCGATCCCAAGTTGTGCTGCAGCTGGCTGTGACTGTAAGACACATGAGGCTGTTATCAGGGTTAGGGGAGCGTTTGGCTGGCCGGGATGTCCTTTTCCCATTGCGCTCTAGCAACTCCTTGTGGTGGGCCGAGCGCATGCACGCCGACTCGTGTTATACGGTGCTTCCTCCGACACATTGGTGTGGCTGGCTTCCGGGGTAGGCGGGCAGGTGTTAAGGAGTGTGAGTCATGTTTTGGAGATCGCAAGACTTGACCTCCGTTGGGGAGTTGCATCGATGAGACGAGATTGCAATAGGATATCACAGAATTGGGGAGAAAAGAGGTTTAAAATATACATATATAAAAACTAATGACTGTTTATTGCAGTGATATACAGTACATCACATGAAATCGGTATTGACTCTGTACATTCATTATACAGTGCATTCAGAAAGTATTCAGACCCCCCACTTTTTTCACATTTTTCTACGTTACAACCTTATTCTAGAATTGATTCAATATGTTTTTCCCTCATCAATCTACACACAATACCCCATAATGACAAAGCAAAAACAGCTTTTTAGAAATGTTTGCAAATGTATTAAAAATAAAACAAACTGAAAAAGATGATTTACATAATTATTCAGACGCTTTGCAATGAGACTCGAAATTGAGCTCAGGTACATCCTGTTTCCATTGATCATCCTTGAGACGTTTCTACAACTTGATTGGAGTCCACCTGTGGCAAATTCAATTGACTGGACATGATTTGGTCTCATAGTTGACAGTGCATGTCAGGGCAAAACCCAAGCCATGAGGTCGAAGGAGTTGTCTGTAGAGCTCCGAGACAGGATTATTTTTTTATTTTTTTTTTTTATTTTTTATTTTTATTTCACCTTTATTTAACCAGGTAGGCTAGTTGAGAACAAGTTCTCATTTGCAACTGCGACCTGGCCAAGATAAAGCATAGCAGTGTGAACAGACAACACAGAGTTACACATGGAGTAAACAATTAGCAAGTCAATAACACAGTAGAAAAAAATAAAATAAAAAAAATAAATAAAAAAAATGGTCAGTCTATATACAATGTGTGCAAAAGGCATGAGGAGGTAGGCGAATAATACAATTTTGCAGATTAACACTGGAGTGATAAATGATCAGATGGGCATGTACAGGTAGAGATATTGGTGTGCAAAAGAGCAGAAAAGTAAATAAATAAAAACAGTATAAAAACAGTATGGGAATGAGGTAGGTGAAAAGGGTGAGCTATTTACCAATAGACTATGTACAGCTGCAGCGATCGGTTAGCTGCTCGGATAGCTGATGTTTGAAGTTGGTGAGGGAGATAAAAGTCTCCAACTTCAGCGATTTTTGCAATTCGTTCCAGTCACAGGCAGCAGAGTACTGGAACGAAAGGCGGCCAAATGAGGTGTTGGCTTTAGGGATGATCAGTGAGATACACCTGCTGGAGCGCGTGCTACGGATGGGTGTTGCCATCGTGACCAGTGAACTGAGATAAGGCGGAGCTTTACCTAGCATGGACTTGTAGATGACCTGGAGCCAGTGGGTCTGGCGACGAATATGTAGTGAGGGCCAGCCGACTAGAGCATACAAGTCGCAGTGGTGGGTGGTATAAGGTGCTTTAGTGACAAAACGGATGGCACTGTGATAGACTGCATCCAGTTTGCTGAGTAGAGTGTTGGAAGCCATTTTGTAGATGACATCGCCGAAGTCGAGGATCGGTAGGATAGTCAGTTTTACTAGGGTAAGCTTGGCAGCGTGGGTGAAGGAGGCTTTGTTGCGGAATAGAAAGCCGACTCTGGATTTGATTTTTGATTGGAGATGTTTGATGTGAGTCTGGAAGGAGAGTTTGCAGTCTAGCCAGACACCTAGGTACTTATAGATGTCCACATATTCAAGGTTGGAACCATCCAGGGTGGTGATGCTAGTCGGGCATGCGGGTGCAGGCAGCGATCGGTTGAAAAGCATGCATTTGGTTTTACTCGCGTTTAAGAGCAGTTGGAGGCCACGGAAGGAGTGCTGTATGGCATTGAAGCTCGTTTGGAGGTTGGATAGCACAGTGTCCAATGACGGGCCGAAAGTATATAGAATGGTGTCGTCTGCGTAGAGGTGGATCAGGGAATCGCCCGCAGCAAGAGCAACATCATTGATATATACAGAGAAAAGAGTCGGCCCGAGAATTGAACCCTGTGGCACCCCCATAGAGACTGCCAGAGGACCGGACAGCATGCCCTCCGATTTGACACACTGAACTCTGTCTGCAAAGTAATTGGTGAACCAGGCAAGGCAGTCATCCGAAAAACCGAGGCTGTTGAGTCTGCCGATAAGAATTTGGTGATTGACAGAGTCGAAAGCCTTGGCGAGGTCGATGAAGACGGCTGCACAGTACTGTCTTTTATCGATGGCGGTTATGATATCATTTAGTACCTTGAGTGTGGCTGAGGTGCACCCGTGACCGGCTCGGAAACCAGATTGCACAGCGGAGAAGGTACGGTGGGATTCGAGATGGTCAGTGACCTGTTTGTTGACTTGGCTTTCGAAGACCTTAGATAGGCAGGGCAGGATGGATATAGGTCTATAGCAGTTTGGGTCCAGGGTGTCTCCCCCTTTGAAGAGGGGGATGACTGCGGCAGCTTTCAATCCTTGGGGATCTCAGACGATATGAAAGAGAGGTTGAACAGGCTGGTAATAGGGGTTGCGACAATGGCGGCAGATAGTTTCAGAAATAGCGGGTCCAGATTGTCAAGCCCAGCTGATTTGTACGGGTCAAGGTTTTGCAGCTCTTTCAGAACATCTGCTATCTGGATTTGGGTAAAGGAGAACCTGGAGAGGCTTGGGTGAGGAACTACGGGGGGCGGAGCTGTTGGCCGAGGTTGGAGTAGCCAGGCGGAAGGCATGGCCAGCCGTTGAGAAGTGCTTATTGAAGTTTTCGATATTCATGGATTTATCGGTGGAGACCGTGTTTCCTAGCCTCAGTGCAGTGGGCAGCTGGGAGGAGGTGCTCTTGTTCTCCATGGACTTCACAGTGTCCCAGAACTTTTGGAGTTGGAGCTACAGGATGCAAACTTCTGCCTGAAGAAGCTGGCCTTAGCTTTCCTGACTGACTGCGTGTATTGGTTCCTGACTTCCCTGAACAGTTGCATATCACGGGGCTATTCGATGCTATTGCAGTCCGCCACAGGATGTTTTTGTGCTGGTCGAGGGCAGTCAGGTCTGGAGTGAACCAAGGGCTGTATCTGTTCTTGGTTCTGCATTTTTTGAACGGAGCATGCTTATCTAAAATGGTGAGGAAGTTACTTTTAAAGAATGACCAGGCATCCTCAACTGACGGGATGAGGTCAATGTCCTTCCAGGATACACGGGCCAGGTCGATTAGAAAGGCCTGCTCACAGAAGTGTTTTAGGGAGCGTTTGACAGTGATGAGGGGTGGTCGTTTGACTGCGGCTCCGTGGCGGATACAGGCGATGAGGCAGTGATCGCTGAGATCCTGGTTGAAGACAGCGGAGGTATATTTGGAGGGCCAGTTGGTCAGGATGACGTCTATGAGGGTGCCCTTGTTTACAGAGTTAGGGTTGTACCTGGTGGGTTCCTTGATGATTTGAGTGAGATTGAGGGCATCTAGCTTAGATTGTAGGACTGCCGGGGTGTTAAGCATATCCCAGTTTAGGTCACCTAACAGAACAAACTCTGAAGCTAGATGGGGGCGATCAATTCACAAATGGTGTCCAGGGCGCAGCTGGGAGCTGACGGGGGTCGGTAGCAGGCGGCAACAGTGATAGACTTGTTTCTGGAGAGAGTAATTTTCAAAATTAGTAGTTCAAACTGTTTGGGTATGGACCTGGAAAGTATGACATTACTTTGCAGGCTATCTCTGCAGTAGACTGCGACTCCGCCCCCTTTGGCAGTTCTATCTTGACGGAAGATGTTATAGTTGGGTATGGAAATCTCTGAATTTTTGGTGGCCTTCCTAAGCCAGGATTCAGACACGGCAAGGACATCAGGGTTAGCAGAGTGTGCTAAAGCAGTGAGTAAAACAAACTTAGGGAGGAGGCTTCTGATGTTGACATGCATAAAACCAAGACTTTTTCGATCACAGAAGTCAACAAATGAGGGTACCTGGGGGCATGCAGGGCCTGGGTTTACCTCCACATCACCCGCGGAACAGAGAAGGAGTAGTATGAGGGTGCGGCTAAAGGCTTATGTCGAGGCACATATCTGTAGAAGGGAACCAAAACAATTCTGCAGCATTGAAGGTCCAAGAACACAGTGGCCTCCATCATTCTTAATCAAAGAATTTTGGAACCATCAAGACTCTTACTAGAGCTGACCACCCAGCCAAACCGAGCAATCGGGGAGAAGGGCCTAGGTCAGAGAGGTGACCAAGAACCCAATGGTCACCCTGACAGAGCTCCAGAGTGTCTCTGTGGCGATAGGAGAAACTTCCAGAAGGAAAACCATCTCTGCAGCACTCCACCAATCAGGCCTTTATGGTAGAGTAGCCAGACGGAAGCCACTCCTCAGTAAAAGGGACATGTCAGCCCGCTTTGAGGACTCTCAGACCATGAGAAACAAGATTCTCTGGTCTGATGAATCCAGGATGAATCTTTTTGGCCTGAATGCCAAGCGTCACGACCGGAGGAAACCTGGCACCATCCTTACGGTGAAGCATGGTGGTGGGAGGGAGACTAGTCAGGATTGAGGGAAAGATGAACAGAGCAAAGTACAGAGAGACCATAAGCACACAGCCAAGACAACACAAGAGTGGCTTCGGGATAAATCTCTGAATGTCCTTGAGTGGCCCAGCTAGAGCCTGGACTTGAACCCGATTGAATATCTCTGGAAAGACCTGAAAAAAGCTGTGGAGCGACACTCCCCATTAAACCTGACAGAGCTTGAGAGGACCTGCAAAGAAGAATGGGAGAAACTCCCCAAGCTTGTAGTTCCATTCCCAAGAAGACTCGTGGACTAGTGGTCCTTCTGTAGCTCAGTCGGTAGAGCATGGCGCTTGTAACGCCAGGGTAGTGGGTTCGATTCCCGGGACCACCCATACGTAGAATGTATGCACACATGACTGTAAGTCGCTTTGGATAAAAGCGTCTGCTAAATGGCATATATTATTATTATATTATATTAAGACTCGAGGCTGTAATCGTTGCCAAAGGTGCTTCAACAAAGCACTGAGTAAAGTGTCTGAATATAAATGTCATATTTCAATTTTGTATTTTTAATACATTTTCAAAAACTTCTACAAATCTGTTTTTGCTTCATCATTGTGATGTATTGTGTGTAGATGGGGCGGCAGGGTAGCCTAGTTGTTAGAGTGTTGGACTAGTAACCGAAAGGTTGCAAGTTCAAATCCCAGAGCTGACAAGGTAAATCTGTCATTCTGCTCCTGAACAGGCAGGTAACCCACTGATCCTAGGCTATCATTGAAAATAAGAATTTGTTCTTAACTGCCATGCCTAGTTAAATAAAAAAAAGATTGATAAGGGGAAAAACACAATTTAATACATTTTAGAATAAGGCTGTAATGTATCAAAATGTGGAAAATGGGATCCGAATACTTTCCGAATGCACTGTATTCCATCACACCCAACAACAATTCCATGTACGAATATACAAATAGAAATTAGGGTAAATACCAGAAGAAAAAAACGGCATAAATCCAGTGATTTCAAATGAAACTATATTGCATCATAACACACTTTTACATACAGAACAGTGCATTAACACTGTATACACATGTGGTGACCTGCATTCCCTTTACCCCATAGGTAAACTTATACATTTAATTTGCTTTTCCATAAGCCTTGAATCCTTTGTTGTTCTCGGTTTCAAGAATTTATATTATTTAACACACATTCCGTCAGAGCGCGGGGACTTTACTGCTTTCAATCAAGTGCAGAAAACATGTCGCAGACATGCGTAACGAGGCAGTATTTCTTGCAGCGTCTGCCATGAATAGAAACTAATAGAAGCCAGATGGTGTCCCTCTGGTGAATGTGTGGCCCATTGGAGATAACCTGATCGACTTCTGATTCGTAGCTGTCCATCATCCAGACGATACCATCGCCTTTTCTTTATCGTTAATACATCTGAATTAATACGGATGGAGAGAAGGGCTGATAACTAGCAGCCAAGCCTAGCCTCAGGACATCGAGGCTATGGCCTCTCATTCTATGAGGGTTCTCATTTCCACAATGGATGTAGCTAAAACTTCTAGTCTGAGAAGTGTCCAAATTAGAGATTTATTAACCGCACCACCTATCATCAATCATGTGATTATAAGTGACTTATGGAATCTAAATGTATAATGTTTTATCAAAAATCTAAATGTATAATCCACACTTGTCAAGAAATGTTATCTATGGATCATCTACACACCATGGGTCACCATACAACTAAACATGATTTCATAACCATATAGTCCTAAACTGGAGTTTTATCCTCTGAGGTTATATCTGAAGAAGAGGGCAAGCAAATACCAAAATGTGTGTACACACGACACAACATTGTTGTCATTGTTTAGTTAATCAAATTCACCCACTGCTGAACTATAATCAAATCTCAGTCACATCAGACACTCACAGGTACTCTGCGAAGAACACCCTGAACACGTGATAATGAGTTATGAGGTAGAAAATTAGCTCTAGATACATAGCACAAAGACTGGTGAGGGAGCAAATGAGGATGCAGACGGTACATAGCAAAATACAGTGATAAACTGTCTGAGACATCTTCAAAATGGTGAGAGACAGAAAGTGTCTGCACATCTCTGGCAGCCTCCCTCCTTCATCTAAGCTGTATGATACTTGTTAGTATTGCTGATTAATCTTCATTCTTTCCAATGTCATCTCCAACTTTCATCGGAAGCCAGTTGCTCTAAGAAACACTGTCTGTGAAACATCTGTGAAGCATCTGTGAATCAAATCATGAACAAAGCAGCAGCGATACAACCAAACTAGAGCACATGAGTTGGAGTTGAGGAAACAGAAAACATCACAGTAACTGGACAGCCTCCTTCCTGATGAGAGAATACCAAGTGGCCTCCCTTTAAAATAAAATCAATCGCTGCACGACTCAAAACCCACAGCACAAGCAATTAACTTCACCATTCACCCCAACACAGATAGATGAATGACAAGCTAACAAACAAAGTGGAACAAGCTAAATCATTGGTACGTCCTGACAGTGTAGCTTGTTGTGAAGGTGTATTATCATGTTTAGAATATGTACAACCTTCAAACATATGTATTACTTCCCATTCAATGTTAATTCATCTTACTTCATTAAACCTGAATTAATTTCAATTAAAAGTTTGTCTAGTCATGATCATTAATTCAATTTCTAGAGATAACTATTTAATGGAGCAGCACAGAAACAAACAAACAGTTAATATACCTTTTCATGTGATTAACTATTTCTACTCCCACTACTAACATATCAGCATCTATTACTTCAACGATCATTATGAACTTCAAGGCAAGTCAAAGCAATATTAGCGGAGAGTTCCGACAACCTTCCTTTCAACATCACTTAAAACATAACAAACATGCTTCTTTCTCTGAGTCACAGTGATATGGATATTTTGTGCAACTCCTAAAAGTCCTTTTAGCTATCAAAGTGCTATGGGGTTTGAAGGGGGATTTCAATGAAGCAGTGTCAATATGTTACCTCAATTGCTGAAGAAATTCTATAGAGAGTGATTGCCGATGTAGGAGTGAAAACTGAGAAAGAGAGCACTGTAGGTTTACGAAAGTGCAAGATGAAATGTTGACTTCAAAGAGAAAGAAGGTCATAATATTCTATGACATACTGTACCTGAGCGGGAAAAGCTTTCATTTTGACTTCCTTAATTAGGTTGTGAATCGTGCCGCATAGAGAACCTTGACAACCTTCACATTCAATGCCGATTCCTGATTGCTTGGTTACAAAAACATTTGATTTATATTTCCTCCTGAATAATGAAAGAGACTTTCTTAGCAATGCTTTTGCTGTGGGGTCCGTTTCATTGGAAGACACTGTGGTACTGTAGGTCCAATAAAAAATGTTTTTTTTTTTATTGTTCTCATGTTTGTTTCGTCTTTATACATGTATTTAACACCAGTTAGAAAATGGGAAAATTGCTCGCAACTTTCAGACTTTAAAATGCAATTAACCCAGGAATTACCAATGTTTGATGATTTTGGCTTTTTTCAAGGTGCAAAATTTATGTTTTCCAGTATCAAACAAAATTAACTGCTTATTAATTTAAATGATATTATCTCGTTGGCCAGGAGGAATAAGGTCATTTTTAACTCATATCCCGAAAAACTAGTTGTGTTTGAATATTCTAAAATGTATTATATTGTTTTTCTTCTCATCAATCTGCACATAATGACAAGCAAAAAAACAGTTTTTAGAAATGTTTGCAAATGTTTAAAAAACTGAATATTACATTTACAGAAGTATTCAGAAGGTGGCAGGTAGCCTAGTGGTTAGAGCGTTGGGCCAGTAACCGAAAGGTCTGAGAACCCCTGAGCTGACAAGGTAAAAATCTGTCGTTTTGCCCCTGAACAAGGCAGTTAACCCACTGTTCCCTAGTAGGCCATCATTGTAAATAAGAATTTGTTCTTAACTGACTTGCCAGGTTAAATAAATATAAAATAAATTCAGACCCTTTACTCAGTACTTTGCTGAAGTACCTTTGGCAGTGATTGCAGCCTCAAGTCTTCTTGGGTATGACGCTACAAGCTTGGCACACCGGTATTTGGAGAGTTTCTCCCATTCTTCTCTGAAGATCCTCTCAAGCTCTGTCAGGTTGGATGGGGAGCGTCGCTGCACAACTATTATCGGGTATCTCCAGAGATGTTTGATCGGGTTCAAGTCCAGGCTCTGGTTGGGCCACTCAAGGACATTCAGACCTGTCCCGAAGCCACTCCAGTGTCATCTTGGCTGTGTGCTGCTTAGGGTCGTTGTCCTGTTGAAACCTTCACCCCAGTCTGAGGTCCTGAGCATTCTGGAGTAGGTATTAATCAAGGACCTCTCTGTAATTTGCTCCGTTCATCTTTCCCTCGATCCTGACTAGTCTCCCAGTCCCTGCCGCTGAAAAACATCCCCACAGCACGATGCTGCCATCACCATGTTTCACCATAGGAATGGTGCCAGGTTTTCTCCAGACGTGACGCTTAGCATTCAGGCCAAATATTTCAATATTGGTTTCATCAGACCAGAGAATCTTGTTTCTCATGGTCGGAGAGTCCTTTAGGTGCCTTTTGGCAAACTCCAAGCAGACTGTCATGTGCCTTTTACTGAGGAGTGGCTTTCATCTGGCCACTCTACCATAAAAGCCTGATTGTAGAGTTCTGCAGAGATGGTTTTCCTTCTGGAAGGTTCCCCCATATCCACAGAGGAACTTCTGAGTTCAGAGTGTGACCATCAGATTCTTAGTCACCTCCCTAAACAAGGCCCTTCTCCCCCAATTGCTCGGTTTGGCCGGGTGGTCAGCTCTAGGAAGAGTCTAGGTGGTTCCAAACTTCTTCCATTTAAGAACGATGGAGGCCACTGAATTCTTGGGGACCTTCAGTGCTGCAGAAATGTTTTGGTACCCTTCCCAAGATCTGTTCATTGACACAACCCTGCTGTTTTTTAAAATACATTTGAAAACATTTCTAAAAACCTATTTTCGCTTTGCCATTATGGGGTATTGTGTGTAGATTGACGAGGAAAAATGTATTTAATAAATTTTAGAATAAGTGTGTAACGTAACAAAATGTGAAAAAAGTGAAAGGGTCTGAATACACTGTACATGCACAAATACAGCAAATCTCTTTCTCACAAACAGACACACACCTGCAAGTAATCATGAGTCCGTTTTTAAACGCCTGTGGACTTGCTGTCAAATCCTTGATTGGGGACAATGGTGTGCCAACCAGGCCCTTTCAAGCAGTGAAACAGCAAGTGTGACTAGACTCCCTGAAAACAAGCCCACACTGATAAGAATCAACAATGCCTGGCCTTCTTCCCTACACCAGGTCCGATTTGCATGTTAATGTGGGGAGTCGGTCTTGTGTAGACAAAAAAAAGCCTCCACGACTCAGCGACCATCCTCCCAAACAACTGGTTAAATAGGCCTAGTTTTTTTTCTTAATGCCCCATTCTGCAAAATGGGGACCCAGCAATACTGTAATTCAAGCTGAATCAACGCAGCATCATACACAGCCCTTCTAACACGCAGGTGTAAGAGGATCGCTGGTGCCCTGCTGTGCTGCAAATCATATTGAAATAATACTGCCTTCCCTCCCAGGGACCCCCTGGCTTCACAAGCTGCCAATTTGTTCTGAGATGTTTCACATGAAATCCACAGGTAAATCTCTTGTAAGTTATTGTAAGGAGGGGAATTTGTAACAGCGCTCCCTGTCCACTCAACTGCCATAACCCAGAATGTTGAACACGGAGTGAAATCCTTTCTAGTGTAATGAACACGATGGGAGACAGAGAGCTGGTTTCAAGCGCAGGGCGCAGCAGGTGTTTATTTGTAAAGGACCACAGGAGGAGGCAGGTAGCTGGGTTCAGGGGCAGGCAGAAGGTCATACACAGGGGGTAAAAAAGGCAACAGTACAGGCAGGGGAAATGCTAGTAACGTCGTCTGGGAGATCAGGCAATAGGTTGATAACAGAAAATTCGATAGGCTAAAGTACAGGCAGGGAATAGGCAAAAGGCGCCGTTAGTGAGGCAGGCCAAAACTATCATACACGGGAGGATTCAGTCACAGGAAAAACAGAGCTCTGAATAGAGGTGTCACAAAACAAAAAATACCTCACAATGATGGGTGCAAAGAACTGAACTACATAGTGTGTGATAATAACATAGAGGTGTGTGAACAGTTGATCAGAATTCAGGTGATTGGGATCTGGAGAGTGAGCTGTGCAGAAGGGATCTATGTGTTTGAGGGTGTGAGTTGGAAAGTGGGCTGGAAAGTGAGCTGCGTTCAGTGATCTATGTGTTTGAGATTGTGAGTTGGAAGCAGACGTTACATCGAGTGCATTGTGCGACATTATGAAATCTAAAATTATTACTACTGATTATGGTGTTCATTTTTTTCAAGTCAAATGCAATGCCAAACTGATGTACAGTCTCCATGCAAATGTGATGTAAAACTACAACAGTAAGAATAGTGACAGAGAGGAGTTGTTTTAATCAGTCAATCAATCAATCAAATGTATTTTCTAAGGCCCTTTTTACATCAGCAGTTATCACTAAGTGCTTTACAGATACCCAGCCTAAAACCCCAAACAGCAAGCAATGCAGAGGCAGAAGCATAGCGGCTAGGAAAAACTCCCTACAAGGCAGGAACCTATGAAGAAACCTAAAGAGGAACAAGGCTCTGAGGGGTGGCTCATCCTCTTCCGGATGTTCCGGTTGGAGATATAAGAGTACATGTGGCCATGTACTCTTACATGGTCACAGACTGACTGCAAGCACCTTCACTTGTCAAATATTAAGAGTATCTGTTGTGAAGGAAAGGGTTTAATTCAATTAATTCCAACTTTATTTATTAATTCCCTCAGGGGCAATTAAGAATGCGTTGACAGATCATAAATAATCACATGTAATCATATCCTGCACATGTAATACAAGTACTTCACAGACATCTCATTACCCGAATACATACATGTATATATTTTGATAATCCTAAATGGATGCTACACATCCTGGTGACATAACAGATTGAAAGGGATACGTGCCAAAAATGATCTTTACAAAGATAACTAACTCAGTGTTCAAAATCAGATATCAGATAATTTATGCATATCCTGATAAACATTCTGCACCATGCCCCTGTGTCTACATCTGTTACCTGCCCAGATGTCAGACTCAGAGAGATTACCAGGTTAGTTCTCCAATTCATTTTGATGTTGTGACCTCATAGCTACCTGTCCAATAAAAAATATGTAGTAATCTCAACATGACCTCTTAAATAAAATTAAAATAATAACTACAGTATACCTTTTTAAAACAGGTAGTTCTGTGAATTCAGCCCAAAAACATTGATTTATATTCAATGCTCTTGTTTGACAGTTTTCTATTCAACACTTCATATAAAGGCAAAAATGTTCAATATCGTTCAGAAAAACATTGTGTGAAAAGGTGTGTATGTTCTTGTGATGCTTTCTGACAACAGAAAAGGTCTCTCCCTCAGAAGGCTGTAATAATAAAACTGGCTACTTCTCTGCTCTCTCAAAAATGAATGCATTGGGTTTCTACTAGAATTCTTTCCAAAGCAGAATGAGTATGTGATTGTCATCCGTATTGACAGCCCAAAACATAATCAACTTTTGAACACACTTTCTCCCTCCACCCCTATCTTTTTTTATTTCACACACACACACACACACACACACAAATTGAAGATGATTTTACACTGAGCTAGGATTCCTCTAGCAGTCAAATGTCTGGTGCCCCAGTAATAGCTTATCATTGTGCAATAATAATGTCCGAGAAAATAGAGTACCTGAAGCCTTTATAGCAACCATCTTATGGAGCCCTATTGTTGATCATTGTGTTGAGCTCTATCGGGAGAAAATGCAGGCAATCGGATATGAATCTGTTCACCTCGAATTACAAAGCCTATTGCGTTTACAGAGATGTTGCAATTTGGTGTCTAGCTAACAGCTCTATGACATATTGAGCTGTAGCAGTACGACACGTTACAGGTGAAGAAAGCCATCCTTGATCTCTCTCATACAGTCAGCAACTTATGAGGGTTAGCGGTTTATCAGCAGTATCTAAGACAGTGGTCTCCAAATTCTGTCCTGGAGAGCTGGTTGTGTAGGCTTTTGTTCCACCCCAGGACCAATACACTTGATACAGACTGAGTTGCTTGCACCAGAGTTGGAGACACATAGTTTAAAGATTGGAGTCAGAAAAATACCAGTGACTGTAAATTCCAATACTATTACCATTCCTGTCTATCACCATAATTGTGTGTGATGGTCAGTGTGACACAATATGATGGTATGTGATGTACAGTATATAGCTAATTGAATGAGTCTGGTTGTGCGGATAGTCCTTGAACACACCCTCCTACTTATCATTGGCCCAGGCAGATGGCTCAACTGGCTGGTGAAGGGGCCCCAGCTGCACCCAATAGACTTATCAAGACAGATTGAACTAGGAGAATTAGCCACTACATCTTGAACTAAAAGGTGCTGCTTCTAGTCACTGAGGGGAGGATGGCTCATAATAATTAGAGGTTGACCGATTAAATCGGCATGGCCAATTAATTAGGGCCGATTTCAAGTTTTCATAACAATAGGTAATTGGCCTTTTTGGACTCTGATTATATTGCAATCCATGAGGAAACTGCATGGCAGGCTGACCACCTGTTACTCGAGTGCAGCGTCAAAAGGACCTTGTGGCTGCAATGAGCCAAGGTAAGTTGCTAGCTAGCATTAAACTTATCTCGTAAAAAACAATTAATCTTCACATAATCACTGGTTAACTACACATGGTTGATGGTATTTCTAGGTTAACTAGCTTGTCCTGTGTTGCATATAATCAAGGCAGGGCCTGTTAATTCATCATCAAATCACAGCCTACTTCAACTTTGCCAAACCGATGATTATTTAACAAAAGCACATCACAAAAAAAGCACATTCGTTGAAATGTACCTAAATGTACCTAACCATAAAGATCAATTCCTTTCTCAAAATCAATACACAGAAGTATGTTTTTTTTGTAACCTGCATATTTAGTTCAAATAAATGCATGTTAGCAGGCAATATTAACTAGGGAAATGCAAGCAGTGCAAGCAGAGTCAGGGTATATGCAACAGGTGGGCCTTCTGGCTCGTTGCAAACTGTGTTTCTTCGTAACAAAGACAAATTAATTTGCAAGAATTTTACATAATTATGACATAACATTGAAGGTTGTGCAATGTAACAGCAATATTTAGACTTAGGGTTGCCACCCGTTCGACAAAATACAGAATGGTTCCGTATTTCACTAAAAGAATAAACGTTTTATTTTCAAAATTATAGTTTCCGGATTTGACCATATTAATGACCAAAGGCTCGTATTTCTGTGTGTTTTTTATAATTAAGTCTATGATTTTATATTTGATAGAGCAGTCTGACTGAGCGGCGAAATGCAGCAGAACGCTTGTAAGCATTCATTCAAACAGCGTTTGTGAGCAGCTCTTAGCAATGCTTGAAGCACAGCGCTGTTTATGACTTCAAGCCTATCAACTCTCAAGATTAGGCTGGCAATACTAAAGTGACTATAAGAACATCCAATAGTCAAAGGTACAGTATATGAAATACAAATGGTATAGAGAAATAGTCAACGTGTCATAATTCCTATAATAACTACAACCTAAAACTTCTTAACTGGGAATATTGAAGAACTGGGAATATTGAACCACCAGCTTTCATGTTCTAAGCAAGGAACTTTAACGTTAGCTTTTTTGAATGGCACACATTCCACTGTAAGTCGCTTTGGATAAAAGCGTCTGCTAAATGGCATATATTATTATTATTATTATTATTCTCCAACACTGTGTTTTTGCATTATTTAAACCAAATTGAACATGTTAATTTATTTCAGACTAATTCGATTTTATTTATGTATTATATTAAGTTAAAATAAGAGTTCATTCAGGATTGTTTTAGTTGTCATTATTACAAATATATATACAGTTGAAGTTGGAAGTTTACATACACCTTGTCCAAATACATTTTAACTCAGCTTTTCACAATTCCTTCATTTAATCAGAGTAAAAATTCCCTGTCTTAAGTCAGTAAGGATCACCACTTTATTTTAATAATGGGAAATGTCAGAATAATAGTAGAGAGAATGATTTATTTCAAGAATTTGATAGCATTGCCTTTAAATTGTTTAACTTGGGTCACACGTTTTGGGTAGCCTTCCGCCAGCTTCCTACAATAAGTTGAGTGAATTTTGTCCCATTCCTCCTGACAGAGCTGGTGTAACGGAGTCAGGTTTGTAGGCCTCCTTGCTGGCACATGCTTTTTCAGTTCTGCTCACAAATGTTCTACAGGATTGAGGCCAGGGCTTTGTGATGGACACTCCAATACCTTGACTTTGTTGTTTTTAAGCCATTTTGATGACTTCGTCAACCATTTTGAAAAGAAGGTCGACGACATCCGATCCTC
This sequence comes from Oncorhynchus keta, assembly GCF_023373465.1. Lineage (NCBI taxonomy): Eukaryota > Metazoa > Chordata > Actinopteri > Salmoniformes > Salmonidae > Oncorhynchus > Oncorhynchus keta. The sequence goes on from NC_068431.1 coordinate 23,998,168, forward strand.
GTTTGCTAAGTCAAACGACACCGCTGGTTCTGCTCACACTGCCCTACCCTGTGCTCTGACCTCTTTCTCCCCTCTCTCTCCAGATGAAATCTTGCGTCTTGTGACGGCCGGCCGCCCAACAACCTGCCCGCTCGACCCTATCCCCTCCTCTCTTCTCCAGACCATTTCCGGAGACCTTCTCCCTTACCTCACCTCGCTCATCAACTCATCCCTGACCGCTGGCTACGTCCCTTCCGTCTTCAAGAGAGCGAGAGTTGCACCCCTTCTGAAAAAACCTACACTCGATCCCTCCGATGTCAACAACTACAGACCAGTATCCCTTCTTTCTTTTCTCTCCAAAACTCTTGAACGTGCCGTCCTTGGCCAGCTCTCCCGCTATCTCTCTCAGAATGACCTTCTTGATCCAAATCAGTCAGGTTTCAAGACTAGTCATTCAACTGAGACTGCTCTTCTCTGTATCACGGAGGCGCTCCGCACCGCTAAAGCTAACTCTCTCTCCTCTGCTCTCATCCTTCTAGACCTATCGGCTGCCTTCGATACTGTGAACCATCAGATCCTCCTCTCCACCCTCTCCGAGTTGGGCATCTCCGGCGCGGCCCACGCTTGGATTGCGTCCTACCTGACAGGTCGCTCCTACCAGGTGGCGTGGCGAGAATCTGTCTCCTCACCACGCGCTCTCACCACTGGTGTCCCCCAGGGCTCTGTTCTAGGCCCTCTCCTATTCTCGCTATACACCAAGTCACTTGGCTCTGTCATAACCTCACATGGTCTCTCCTATCATTGCTATGCAGACGACACACAATTAATCTTCTCCTTTCCCCCTTCTGATGACCAGGTGGCGAATCGCATCTCTGCATGTCTGGCAGACATATCAGTGTGGATGACGGATCACCACCTCAAGCTGAACCTCGGCAAGACGGAGCTGCTCTTCCTCCCGGGGAAGGACTGCCCGTTCCATGATCTCGCCATCACGGTTGACAACTCCATTGTGTCCTCCTCCCAGAGCGCTAAGAACCTTGGCGTGATCCTGGACAACACCCTGTCGTTCTCAACTAACATCAAGGCGGTGGCCCGTTCCTGTAGGTTCATGCTCTACAACATCCGCAGAGTACGACCCTGCCTCACACAGGAAGCGGCGCAGGTCCTAATCCAGGCACTTGTCATCTCCCGTCTGGATTACTGCAACTCGCTGTTGGCTGGGCTCCCTGCCTGTGCCATTAAACCCCTACAACTCATCCAGAACGCCGCAGCCCGTCTGGTGTTCAACCTTCCCAAGTTCTCTCACGTCACCCCGCTCCTCCGCTCTCTCCACTGGCTTCCAGTTGAAGCTCGCATCCGCTACAAGACCATGGTGCTTGCCTACGGAGCTGTGAGGGGAACGGCACCTCAGTACCTCCAGGCTCTGATCAGGCCCTACACCCAAACAAGGGCACTGCGTTCATCCACCTCTGGCCTGCTCGCCTCCCTACCACTGAGGAAGTACAGTTCCCACTCAGCCCAGTCAAAACTGTTCGCTGCTCTGGCTCCCCAATGGTGGAACAAACCCCTCACGACGCCAGGACAGCGGAGTCAATCACCACCTTCCGGAGACACCTGAAACCCCACCTCTTTAAGGAATACCTAGGATAGGATAAAGTAATCCTTCTCACCCCCCTTTAAAAGATTTAGATGCACTATTGTAAAGTGGCTGTTCCACTGGATGTCATAAGGTGAATGCACCAATTTGTAAGTCGCTCTGGATAAGAGCGTCTGCTAAATGACTTAAATGTAATGTAAATGTAATTTTGCCACACCTTTGGAAGTATGCTTGGGGTAATTGTCCATTTGGAAGACCCATTTGTGACCAAGCCTTAACTTCCTGGCTGATCAAATCAAATCACATTTATTTATATAGCCCTTCGTACATCAGCTGATATCTCAAAGTGCTCTACAGAAATCCAGCCTAAAACCCCAAACAGCAAGCAATGCAGGTGTTGAAGCACGTCGGCTAGGAAAAACTCCCTAAAAAGGCCAAAACCTAGGAAGAAACCTAGAGAGGAACCAGGCTATGAGGGGTGGCCAGTCCTCTTCTGGCTGTGCCAGACTGATGTCTTGAGATGTTGCTTCAATATATTCACATCATTTCCTCCTCATGATGCCATCTATTATGTGAAGTGCACCAGTCACTCCTGCAGCAAATCACCCTCACAACATGATGCTGCAACCCCTGTGCTTCACCTTTGGAATGGTGTTCTTTGGCTTGCAAGCCTCCTCCTTTTTCCTCCAAACATAACGATGGTAATTACAGCCAAACAGTTCTATATTTTTTCAGACCAGAGGACATTTCTCCAAAAAGTACAATCTTTGTCCCCATGTGCAGTTGTAAACCGTAGTCTGGCTTTTTTATGGCTGTTTTGGAGAAGTGGCTTCTTCCTTACTGAGCGGCCTTTCAGGTTATATTCATATAGGATTCATTTTACTGTGGATATGGATACTTTGTGCCTGTTTCCTCCAGCATCTTCACAAGGTCCTTTGCTGTTGTTCTGGGATTGATTTGCACATTTCGCACCAGAGTACATTCATCTCTAGGAGACAGAACACGTCTCCTTCCTGAGCGGTATAAAGGCTGAGTGAACCCATGGTGTTTATACTTGCGTACTATTGTTTATATAGACGAACGTGGTACCTTCAGGCATTTGGAATTTGCTCCGAAGGATGAACCAGACTTGTGGAGGTCTAGATTTTTTTCTGAGGTCTTGGCTGATTTCTTTTGATTTTCCCATGATGTCAAGCAAAGAGACACTGAGTTTGAAGGTAGGCCTTGTCATCATTTTCTGGAATTTTCCAAGCTGTTTAAAGGCACTGTCAACTTAGTGTATGTAAACTTCTGACCCACTGGAATTGTGATACATTGAATTATAAGTCAAATAATCTGTCTGTAAACAATTGTTGGAAAAATGACTTGTGTCATGCACAAAGTAGATGTCCTAACCGACTTGCCAAAACTATAGTTTTTTAACAAGAAATTTGTGGAGTGGTTGAAAAATTTGTTTTAATGACTCCAACCTAAGTGGATGTAAACTTCCGACTTCAACTGTTATATAAAACAATTGTCAGATGAATCAGTATCAGCGTTGAAAAATCATAATCGGTCAACCTCTAATTATAATGGCTGGAATGGAGTCCAATAGAATAGAATGGTATCAACCAAATGGAAACCTTGTCTTTGATGTGTTTGATAACATTCCATTGACTCTATTCCAGTCACTATTATGAGCCATCCTCCCCTCAGCAGCCACCACTGCTACATACCATACATAAGGTATAAGCTTGTCTGGTGTTTCATTGTTGGCTGAAACAAATAGCTGGTGCCTGAAAGTCAGCACTACCCCAGACCTCCAGGTTCAGATTAGAGTACTCTTGGTATCAGACCTCACTCTTTGCCTCTGATACCTCCATACCTCAAGACCCCGCCTAGCTCTGGTCCATGTCAATGGCCCTCACAATAAGATCCAGGGGCATCCAAGCAGGACCAAATGTTTCCAAATGTGATCGTTCTAAAATCTATCAACAAACCCACAAAATGTATCTTTCTTTCTCTCTGCAAAAAAAGATGAAAAAACTCCAACAAGCAACCCAGTGAGGCCGAGGTAAAAGGCTGCCACTCAACGGGTTGCCTCTCGGAGAACTTCTTCTGCGGTCAATCAGAGATCCGCTCAACCTTGGAGTATAAGTTAATACCAGGCCCGGCACTTCTGTTGTGTGGCTTCAGGTAAGACTGACAGGGGTCCCTTCACTGGGCCTGTACAGCCCCCCACCAAACATTCTCTCGCTGAGTGACCATCATGCTCTCTGCCTCTATTTAAGCTGTCAGCGTTGACAGTACAAAACGGCCCCAAAGGATTCGCACAACATTTGCATAGCAAGATTGATGACGGCGAGCACGGCCAATGGGGTGAAAAGGTATGCAGCGTGGGCCTTTGTGTATGTCTGTGTGTACACATCATTTTCGTCAATTCCACTGGAGGCTTTACAACGGCAGATTAAATGGCAGAATTCATTTGCCGTCAACCCCGGTGGTGGGTACAAGTTAAAATTGAATTTGTTCATGTGGATTTGTCAAATTATTCAATATTCCCAAGTACTAATCATGCACACTTTTATTGGTGAGATATAGTGGCATTCAGGTAGACAAGAAAATATAACTGACATCTTCATACAGACACAGCGGTATTGTCAGGGGTGGAATTAGAGGATAGCTTGAAGGATATTTTCCAACCTCACTCAGTTTTAGTCCCTCGCCGTTCCATGACCAGAGGGGTTGCCTTGAGAGTTAGACTACCTAAGTTTCATACATTATTCTATCAAATAAACGTTCCAGTTCCCATCACTACCAACCTGATGTTGTGATGACAGGTGGTTAGCGTTAGCTACAGCAATCCCTTCTCACTAATCTAGTCTATGTTAAACAAAACAGACTTATCTGTCATTTCAGTTTAGAGTACAAATACAATGCTGACAAAATGTCCAACGAAGTTATCTATTGACACTATAAAACAAAACATGACTACTACTCCTTAGCAATCCCTTTTCATGACTCAGAGAGAGAGGTGCTATAGCCATTTGAATCATCCTCATTCTACTTCAGAATAGTTTTCAGAGTGGAGAGCCAAGTAAAAAATACATAATTTCCTTTCCACTGTAATGCTAGACATGACACACTGGGAAAAGTGCTCTTACTTGTACGAGTGTGCCATTGAATAGAGCTAACTGCTGTCATAGTCTCATTGAGATTCTTTCTCCTCACTCTGAGATGACGATGAACCGATTAAGGACAAGAAACCCCCTTGGCAATGGGAATACAGTTAAATCTCTCTATGCTCAGAACTTTTCCCATCATGCTTAATTATTCGCTTCCTAATGCTTGCAGTCCATTAGACTGGCTCACAGATTCTGAAGGGAACGCCAGGGAAACATTAATAGTTACATTGATAGTCTGAACTGAGTCACACGTGCGCATGCAAAAGCAAAGCACTCATACAGCATGCAGAACACCCATCGCAACAGGCTTCGTTTAGGCGGGGGAAAGGGAGAGTTGCACAGAGAGCGGACTGCGTTGTGAACATCTACACAAACTCTTATCTGAGACTTGTTCTAAACCTCATTGTACCTGGCTGCACTTACTGTACACTCTTAGAAAAAAGGGTTACAAAAAGGTTATTCGGCTGTCCCCATAGGAAAACCCCTTTTGGTTCCAGGTGGAACCCTTATGGTGGGCTCCATGTAGAACCTCCTGTGGAAAGGGTTCGACATGGGACCCAAAATGGTTTTTACCTGGAAGAAAAAGGGTTCTACCTAGCACCAATAACGGTTCTTCAAAGGGTTCTCCTATGGTTTCAGCCGAATAACCTTTTGTAAGGTTCTACACTGTACCAAAATATAAACGCAACATGTAAAGTGTTGGTCCCATGTTTCATGAGCTGAAATATCCCAGAAATGTTCCATTTGCACAAAAAGCTTATTTCTCTCAAATGTTGTGCACAAATTTGTTTACATCCCTGTTAGCATTTCTCCTTTTCCAAGATAATCCATCCACCTGACAGTTATGGCATATCAAGAAGCTGATTAAACAGTATGATCATTACATAGGTGCACCTTGTGAGGGGGACAATAAAAGCCACCTTAAAATGTGAATTTCCGTCACACAACACATTGCCACCTGTCTCAAGTTTTGAGGGAGCATGCAATTGGCATGCTGAAAGCAGGAATATCCACCAAAACCGTTGCCAGAGAATTATGTTAATTTCTCTACCATAACCCGCCTCCAACGTTATTTTGGAGACTAGTAGAAAGAGGAGAGAGGGAAGCGCTACTAAAGTACACAATAGTACATTTTGGTAGATAGAAGGTGCTCTTTTGTAAAAAGGGTAAATTGGTCATCAAAAAGAAAGGAGGACCAAGGCACTCTTCACATAATTGATTAAAATGCCTTTATTAGTATGGCATGTTCAATAGAAACAAAGTTATTTTTTTTTTATTTTATTTTTTTTTAAACCGACGCGTTTCGGCTGCATGGCCTTCGTCAGGGAGTACAAGAAAAGGAATACAAGGTCCTCTTTTTAACAGCTTTTCAATTAGCCCTAATTGGAAGAAGGAGTGGTTACACAATTGATTGGACACACCTAGTAAGCAATACTATACACATTAAAAGGTGAAATACTGTAGCAATGTTATCATAAAACTCCAAACTAGAAGTATCAGAACACTAACAGGTAGTTCTAACCTTAAATATGACTGGGAGAGGTGTCAAGAATAAGAAAGCTATATATTCCATAGTACACTAGAACACAGCAAAACATGAACGACAGTCTGACCATAGCTGAGGGAAATAGAGCAAAATGTCCACTAGATGACAGCAAATGGACCCATCACGACCCTACAGGAAGGGTGAGAAATCCATATCTCGTTTTGGAGACATTGGTAGTACGTCCGACCGGCCTCACAACTGCAGACCATGTGCATGGCATCGTGTGGGCGAGCGGTTTGCTGATGTTAATGTTGTGAACAGAGCGCCCCATGGTGGCGGTGGGGTTACGGGATGGGCAGGCATAAGCTACAACTAATGGAGACTCGTTGTATTTTATTGCGATATTGTGACGAGATCCTGAGGCCCATTGGCGTGCCATTCATCAGCCGCCATCACCTCATGTTTTAGCATGATAATGCATGGCCCCATGTCGCAAGTATCTGTACACAATTCCTTGAAGCTGAAAATGTCCCTGTCCTAGAAAACGGTCACACCAGGTACTGACTGGTTTTCTACCTTTTTTAAGGTACCTGTGACCAACAGATACAGTTGAAGTCAGAAGTTTACATACGCCAAATACATTTTATCTCAGTTTTTCACCATTTCTGACATTCAATCCTTGTAAAAATTCCCTCATATCTGTATTCCCAGTCATGTGAAATCCCTAGATTAGAGCCGAATGAATTTATTTCAATTGACTGATTTCTTTATATGAACTGTAACTCAGTAAAATCTTTGAAATTGTTGCATGTTGCATGGTATAGTTTTGTTCAGTATAGATAGCACATTTTTTTAAATAAAATGTAGTAACCTTCACAGGTTTGGGCACAAAAACAAAAAAGCCATTAACTAAAAGTGCAAAAGAATATACATATCAAGGGAGTTGAGTTAGTGGGTGTTTTTGAAGCACCGTTAAAAGTCTCTGGGGGTCAGAATGAGCAGATGAGCACCTTTTTGTGAATAACTGATGATAATGCAGGCTGATATTTGGCCAAACCCATCCAGCCGAGTGGAGAGTGATGGTGGTTTGCGATGTGGGGAGGTGTTGAGGATAGATTAGACAGACCTCTCTCCGTGAAGCAGGCCCTGCCAATCGATAAGACAAACTTTAACAGAGCCCCCAACAGATATTTTATTTACAAAGTAAGAGCTCCTCTAAACAAGCTGTAGGAAGGACTTTCCAGACTTAATGTAATGACTGTGAGATGTGCCAAGCAATGAGAACTTGGGCCAATACCATCTCTTATGTCCTCCATCTGTTCACATGAAGTTTGCAGATGCTAAGCAATGTACATCTGGATTTTTATGTTGCCCACTTGCCAAAACGCTGTAGCCAATTTGGCTAACCACTCAACAGCGGAAGAGTTTGTACCTGGAATCTGACCTTTAAGTGCCATATTTTACTTTCTAAACCGTTAATAATATAGATTAGTATAGGCTGGATAACACTTCCGTGATTTTTCTTCCAACATTTTTTCAAGTTGTAAAGTAAGCACATTTCACACTGATGACATTGTTACTGCAAAGCATTATTGCATGAGGGACAGCAGATGTTGATGAGATTTGTGGACACCTGCTTGTCGAACATCTCATTCCAAAATCATGAGCATTAATATGGACCTGGTCACCCCTTTGCAGCTAAAACAGCCTCCACTCTTCTGAAAAGGGTTTCCACTAGATGTTGAAACATTGGTGTGGGGACTTTTTTCCAATCAGCCACAAGAGCATTAGTGAGGTCGAGCACTGATGTTAGGCGATAAGGCCTGGCTCGCCGTCGGCTTTACAATTAATCCCAAAGGTGTTCGTGGGGTTGAGGTCAGGGCTCTGTGCAGGCCAGTCAAGCACTTCCACACCGATCTCGACAAACCATTTCTGTATGGACTTCGCTTTGTGCACGAGGGCTGAAACAGGAAAGGGCCTTCCCCAAACTGTTGCCAAACTGTTGCCACAGATCTAGCAGGGCAGGGCAGAAATTTGATGAACTGACTTGTTGGAAAGGTGGCATCCTATGACGGTGCCATGTTGAAATTCACCATGTTGAAATTCACTAGCACAACTTTACTGTTTTTAAATAACCATTGAGAATTATTCTTACATACACTCCATTTTGACATTGACATCCTTGATAAGATCTATTACACTCAACGGAACGACTTGATTAGTGTAGTGTCAACAACGCAGCCACTGCCAGCTAGCCTACTTCAGCAGTACTGTATCATTTTAATCATTTTAGTCAATAAGATTCTTGCTACGTAAGCTTAACTTTCTGAACATTCGAGACGTGTAGTCCACTTGTCATTCCAATCTCCTTTGCATTAGCGTAGCCTCTTCTGTAGCCTGTCAACTATGTGTCTGTCTATCCCTGTTCTCTCCTCTCTGCACAGACCAAACAAACGCTCCACACCGCGTGGCCGCGGCCACCCTAATCTGGTGGTCCCAGCGCGCACGACCCACGTGGAGTTCCAGGTCTCCGGTAGCCTCTGGAACTGCCGATCTGCGGCCAACAAGGCAGAGTTCATCTCAGCCTATGACTCACTCCAGTCCCTCGACTTCTTGGCACTGACGGAAACATGGATCACCACAGACAACACTGCTACTCCTACTGCTCTCTCTTCGTCCGCCCACGTGTTCTCGCACACACCGAGAGCTTCTGGTCAGCGGGGTGGTGGCACCGGGATCCTCATCTCTCCCAAGTGGTCATTCTCTCTTTCTCCTCTTACCCATCTGTCTATCGCCTCCTTTGAATTCCATGCTGTCACAGTTACCAGCCCTTTCAAGCTTAACATCCTTATCATTTATCGCCCTCCAGGTCCCCTCGGAGAGTTCATCAATGAGCTTGATACCTTGATAAGCTCCTTTCCTGAGGACGGCTCACCTCTCACAGCGCTGGGCGACTTTAACCTCCCCACGTCTACCTTTGACTCATTCCTCTCTGCCTCCTTCTTTCCACTCCTCTCCTCTTTTGACCTCACCCTCTCACCTTCCCCCCCTACTCACAAGGCAGGCAATACGCTCGTCTTTACTAGATGCTGTTCTTCCACTAACCTCATTGCAACTCCCTCCAAGTCTCCGACCACTACCTTGTATCCTTTTCCCTCTCGCTCTCATCCAACACCTCCCACACTGCCCCTACTCGGATGGTATCGCGCCGTCCCAACCTTCGCTCTCTCTCCCCCGCTACTCTCTCCTCTTCCATCCTATCATCTCTTCCCTCTGCTCAAACCTTCTCCAACCTATCTCCTGATTCTGCCTCCTCAACCCTCCTCTCCTCCCTTTCTGCATCCTTTGACTCTCTATGTCCCCTATCCTCCAGGCCGGCTCGGTCCTCCCCTCCCGCCCCGTGGCTCGACGACTCATTGCGAGCTCACAGAACAGGGCTCCGGGCAGCCGAGCGGAAATGGAGGAAAACTCGCCTCCCTGCGGACCTGGCATCCTTTCACTCCCTCCTCTCTACATTTTCCTCCTCTGTCTCTGCTGCTAAAGCCATTTTCTACCACTCTAAATTCCAAGCATCTGCCTCTAACCCTAGGAAGCTCTTTGCCACCTTCTCCTCCCTCCTGAATCCTCCTCCCCTCCCCCCTCCTCCCTCTCTGCAGATGACTTCGTCAACCATTTTGAAAAGAAGGTCGACGACATCCGATCCTCGTTTGCTAAGTCAAACGGCACCGCTGGTTCTGCTCACACTGCCCTACCCTGTGCTCTGACCTCTTTCTCCCCTCTCTCTCAGATGAAATCTCGCGTCTTGTGACGGCCGGCCGCCCAACAACCTGCCCGCTTGACCCTATCCCCTCCTCTCTTCTCCAGACCTTTTCCGGAGACCTCCTCCCTTACCTCACCTCGCTCATCAACTCATCCCTGACCGCTGGCTACGTCCCTTCCGTCTTCAAGAGAGCGAGAGTTGCACCCCTTCTGAAAAAACCTACACTCGATCCCTCCGATGTCAACAACTACAGACCAGTATCCCTTCTTTCTTTTCTCTCCAAAACTCTTGAATGTGCCGTCCTTGGCCAGCTCTCCCGCTATCTCTCTCTGAATGACCTTCTTGATCCTAATCAGTCAGGTTTCAAGACTAGTCATTCAACTGAGACTGCTCTTCTCTGTATCACGGAGGCGCTCCGCACCGCTAAAGTTAACTCTCTCTCCTCTGCTCTCATCCTTCTAGACCTATCGGCTGCCTTCGATACTGTGAACCATCAGATCCTCCTCTCCACCCTCTCCGAGTTGGGCATCTCCGGCGCGGCCCACGCTTGGATTGCGTCCTACCTGACAGGTCGCTCCTACCAGGTGGCGTCTCCTCACCACGCGCTCTCACCACTGGTGTCCCCCAGGGCTCTGTTCTAGGCCCTCTCCTATTCTCGCTATACACCAAGTCACTTGGCTCTGTCATAACCTCACATGGTCTCTCCTATCATTGCTATGCAGACGACACACAATTAATCTTCTCCTTTCCCCCTTCTGATGACCAGGTGGCGAATCGCATCTCTGCATGTCTGGCAGACATATCAGTGTGGATGACGGATCACCACCTCAAGCTGAACCTCGGCAAGACGGAGCTGCTCTTCCTCCCGGGGAAGGACTGCCCGTTCCATGATCTCGCCATCACGGTTGACAACTCCATTGTGTCCTCCTCCCAGAGCGCTAAGAACCTTGGCGTGATCCTGGACAACACCCTGTCGTTCTCAACTAACATCAAGGCGGTGGCCCGTTCCTGTAGGTTCATGCTCTACAACATCCGCAGAGTACGACCCTGCCTCACACAGGAAGCGGCGCAGGTCCTAATCCAGGCACTTGTCATCTCCCGTCTGGATTACTGCAGCTCGCTGTTGGCTGGGCTCCCTGCCTGTGCCATTAAACCCCTACAACTCATCCAGAACGCCGCAGCCCGTCTGGTGTTCAACCTTCCCAAGTTCTCTCACGTCACCCCGCTCCTCCGCTCTCTCCACTGGCTTCCAGTTGAAGCTCGCATCCGCTACAAGACCATGGTGCTTGCCTACGGAGCTGTGAGGGGAAACGGCACCTCAGTACCTCCAGGCTCTGATCAGGCCCTACACCCAAACAAGGGCACTGCGTTCATCCACCTCTGGCCTGCTCGCCTCCCTACCACTGAGGAAGTACAGTTCCCGCTCAGCCCAGTCAAAACTGTTCGCTGCTCTGGCCCCCCAATGGTGGAACAAACTCCCTCACGACGCCAGGACAGCGGAGTCAATCACCACCTTCCGGAGACACCTGAAACCCCACCTCTTTAAGGAATACCTAGGATAGGATAAGTAATCCTTCTCACCCCCCCCCTTTAAGATTTAGATGCACTATTGTAAAGTGATTGTTCTACTGGATGTCATAAGGTGAATGCACCAATTTGTAAGTCGCTCTGGATAAGAGCGTCTGCTAAATGACTTAAATGTAAAAATGTAAAATGTAATCTAAAGCTAATACATGAGAGCCACATTTATTTTGCCTGCTCTGTTTTACTCTCACCATGGGTCAAATGGATGAAATGGTGCTCCCAAACAGCAATACAATTCTGAACCATTTCAATCTGAGTCTAGTATTAACAAATGTCATTCGCCATATAATTGCATTAGCAGAACCAATTCAACCACTTATTCTCTTTCGAGAGTTTTGAGATTAAAAAATGATATATGATGATTTCAAAGTTTCCACTTGTCTAAAAAGACACTTCAGGAATATACTGTGAAGCGTTACCTGTCGATTCTCCAAAAATAAACCCACATTTGAACACATTTCAGCCCACTACTGACACCAATTGGCTACTAAAAGATTAGGTGTTTCGGTGATTATGGGGGGGTTCATCTTTCAGTTTAAGACTTTCTGCTGCTGAACAATTTCTTGTTAAGTTGAAAAAATGCCCTTCTACCCAAGCCAATGTTCTCATGACCCACTTACTCATGCAAGTTTTTAAATTACAAAGGGTTCCAAGAGGCTTAACCATTGAGGCATCCTCATAAATTAGTGACACTGAGCAATGACAACTGCATTTGAACAGCACTGCAAGGTGTGGTCATAAACGGAAGCATAAAATTAAAGTGTCAGACTCTACCATCGAGCATCAGTCACCGCCGCACCGATTCAATAGCCGTGGAGTTCATATTTCAAATGGCAGCGCATAATGTTTATACTGAAATTTAGAGCAGGTTGAAGTAGTATAACTTGAGATTTTTCTTTTTTGCAAGCATAGTATAACTTGAGATTTACAGTTGCATATGACCCATCTAGGTAGGACCTGGTTGGTAGGACCTGGTTGGTACTTGGATGGGAGACCACTCTGTAAAATATGGTTATTAATGGATCTAGTGTTGATGAGCAACTAGGGCAATCTTCCCTGTGCTTGAAGGAGATACAAATCCCCTCAGGAAGGGATGGAAACACAACAATGTCATGCAGTACTGGTGTTCCAGATCGCCTATTTTCAGTCGTGCTGCACATCTCAGAAGATGTCCATAGCAATTTAATGTGGCGAATGAGACATTCCACACGGATAATCTGTGCAACATGACCACCAAAAGGACAACCTGGAACACCATCGGTGTCTACCTATCCATTCCTGGGGGACCACAAGGGGTGCACTTTTTGTTCTCGTCCAGATTCAACTACTCAACTAATCACCACACCGTTGAACTTGGAACAAGAGAAAAACACTACTATGCCTACTAGTGATGTCACTTGCATGATGGGTGATTCCATAGCAGCTGCACACACCCTGTGGATCTTCCAGCTAATGTAATGGTGTCATCCTTAGGATGAGGTATTAAACCAGTCCTGACTCTGTAGTCCCGAGTAGGAGTCTTATCCCAGATCGACTGTAGCTGAATTCCCAAACCTTCCCCTCTAACTAGCATGTCTTTCCATATAATTCGCCAGCTTAAAAAATTAACACAATAACACCAACTCTCCACTGAAACAGCTGCTGTGTAGCAGCCAGTCAGCCAGCTAGCCAGCCAGCCAGCCGTTCTGGGGGCATATGACAGCAGCAGTGGGTGAGGTGAGTCACCATTGAACAGTGTGAGACGCAGCGAAAAAGCTCTATGCAAATGCAATCTGTTAAAGATTGAAATCTGGAACTAAGACGTAAAAATCCAAGTGGCTAAACGCGCCAACGTATGTTTAATTTTACCTTCTTGGGTACTGCTCGTTGATGTGGAATATAAATGGGGATGTGTGACAATGTATTTCCCTGATTTGGGATTTCGCTCTCATACCACATTCAACTAAGTTTAAAGTCTCCCTAAAACAGCAGGAGAATGTGGCTTGCCACTTAGAAAGTTACTGTCCCCGGAAGATAAGGGGCACAAATTAGGCTCTGCACATGAGACTCGCATGTCAAGAGCCTGGCTTGTGCCCTTCACAAAGTGTTTTATTAATAATCAAATATTTATGATTATTATGTAAATGTGTAAAAGATGATCGCACATGTGGGGTATTATAAAAACTGCATGGAAAATGAATATGAAGCATTAAAGCATGCACAAGTCATGTAATGAACAATCTACTCATTTGGTTTTCTTTCCCTCACAGTATGAGATGTAAGTGTTCTGTATGATTTTATGGATATGCATATCATTTTCTAAAACTATTAATTAGCATACCAAAAAGGCAGTAACTGCTCTTTTGGTCTAAAATGAGTTAATGTCATTTTTACTACATTAAATACATGCTTAATCATGTGGACAAGTATCCTGCCTCTACTGTGTTTTGTAGAAAATGAGGGTCATGCTAGCAGTAACTGCATAAAGCATTTTTTTTTTCAATTCCACACTATGAGCAATTACTGCCTTTTTGCTTGGTAGGGCAGTACAGTACATGTAACTTTGGGCAATTATTTCTAGTGAATGGCTTAACTTCCTAATACAACACTATTTAGTATATATTTGAATCTTACCAGGGAATATAACAATTTTAATGTAATGTGCAGTTCAAAGTAATTGAAGAGTTTCTTTCCAAAACGCTATATCCACCAATCTTTCACATGTTTTTTCACCAGAAATGATTGCTTTTCTGAGATTCATAGATTTTAAGTGTCTATTAAAACGCTCTAATATCCACTGTTTAGCTGGAATGTAATGTTTGTATACAGTATATTTGACTGTTATATGTGGTTGTCTCGCCTAGTTATATTCAAGGGATACCTTTGGATAAAAGCATCAGCTAAATAACTAAAATGTCAAATGTAAATAACTAAAATGTCAATGTAAATAACTAAAATGTCAAATGTAAATAACTAAAATGTCAACTGTAAATAACTAAAATGTCAACTGTAAATAACTAAAATGTCAAATGTAAATAACTAAAATGTCAATGTAAATAACTAAAATGTCAAATGTAAATAACTAAAATGTCAAATGTAAATAACTAAAATGTCAACTGTAAATAACTAAAATGTCAAATGTAAATAACTAAAATGTCAACTGTAAATAACTAAAATGTCAAATGTAAATAAATAAAATGTCAAATGTAAATAACTAAAATGTCAACTGTAAATAACTAAAATGTAAAATGTAAATAACTAAAATGTCAAATGTAAATAACTAAAATGTCAAATGTAAATAAATAAAATGTCAAATGTAAATAACTAAAATGTCAAATGTAAATAACTAAAATGTCAAATGTAAATAAATAAAATGTCAACTGTAAATAAGTCAAATGTCAAATGTAAATAAGTAAAATGTCAGATGCAAATGTTTTACATACAGATCTCATAATTGTATTGATAACTCTATCAATGTCACAAATGTATCATTTGAATAGTTCTTTATTAAAAATGTATTTTTTTTTATTTTATTTTTTTTACATTTTCCAGTGCAAAACATAGCAATACTACTTATTTCTCTGATAGTGAAGTGGATATGTAGTGGTTTGCAAAAAAAAACTATAATTTGTCTCTCTGAAATTAAACCATCAAGTGATAGATTTCAAACAAATACTTGCCTGTCATTAAACAAGCGCATGCCATGATTACACAAATCTCTTTCATAAGTTCTTTTAAATTAAAAAGAAAAGCTAATTTCCCAACATTTCTGCAAATGCTTATATAGCGTTTTGGAAAGAAACTCTTCAATCATCACGTACCTTTAACCTAAGAACACTAATTCTGTAGTACTATGTTTTGTAATACAAGAGAACCACTACCACTTGTTATATCTGAACTTATTTAAAGGGGTCTGGAAAATGATTTGCTTCTGTAATATATATGTCTTATACATTGAAATGGATTACTGAGATGACATGAGATCAATAAAAAAAATAATGTACAAATGTCAATATTTCTAAAGCTATGTTTTTTTTACATGAGGGGTAGAACTAGCACATCAATGAAGGAATAGGATTTTTTGCATATTAGGCTACTACTACAAAGACTAATAAAACAATTACTTCTACAGTATGTTTTCAGAAGCCAATTAACCTTCTGCCAGTTGCCAACTAATGTATTTATAAGGTCACAATAGACTAAATTTCACTTCAATGAAAGTGTTTCCATAACAACAATAATAATGTATTCTGTTGATAAATCTAATCAAAGGACCACAGCTGAACTTTGGTTGTGTTGACAACAATATTTGCATAGCTTGCTCACCAAATATCATAACATAATGTGTGATAATGATTTGGCATATAATTTGGTCAAACATTAGTCATTGTTAACCACAATCCACAAAACAAGGCCTGTTCTGAAAACATTTGCCAGACTGTATAGTATCAGTGCTCCCATCACATCTGGCCAAATGGACTGTTTGTTCACTATTGTTTGAGCTTTTTATGATCCCAACATCTGACGGTATTAATTATTAACAGATATTTGAGATACATCTCTGGACATGACATCGGCTTGTTTGTGCAGACTACATAAGGTCACTTTAAAGGGGCAATCCGCATTTGAAACAATAACAAAGCGACACACCGCCACTCTTTCAGTAAAAAACTGAGGGACGGGGCAACAGAAATGTAAACATTCTCAAATTCATAGACACAGCCATGGAGGAAAGGACTGACCATTCATGATACAGTATCAACATTATAGTTTTAAGCATTTTGTTAGGCATGTTTTGTTTACATTTAGGTTTTTTACAAACATTGGAGTAAAACAAGCTTATATTTTGGGTGCCGATGGGGTACGACAGTTGAACTAAGGTTATGAGGCATTTATAAGTTATATTCTTCAAGAATCAATGGGTACATATAATTAATTTAAGAAAAAAATGGATTTAGCAACTGCAGATTGACTTTAAGCAAACGTATAAATGAGATTTTTCCCTTGGATACCATCACAACCCAAACCCTTATATTTAGCTTGCACCTGCTGTAGCCAATATTTCATCAAAAATGAACTACTCCAACAGTCCATTGCATGGGTTGGCTATTGACAAACGCACAAACTACAGGAGGTGCAAGCTTTTTTTTTTTATCTAACCAGGATGTCTTTGAAGATTACCTGGGCTAGGGATGCAACCTACTAACTTTAAGTTTTTATCCAAAACTATGGATATCAGCACGCAGTTACACATGACATTTATTTGATGTGACATCAGAGCTCCAGTCCGCCCACACTAGTCGCCGCTCAACTCCATCGTAAATCATGGAGTTGAGTTGTTGGCTAGGCATGATGCAGAGCATATATGAGTTGGCATCTATTTTTGACAAATTACATTACAGTCATGTAAATATTTCGATAGGCTAAAATACAAATTTTATTATGTTAATAGTTGGTATTTACACTAAATCAAATCAGATGAGAAAGGTCTACAAAGGACACTTAAGTCTGCACAGTAGTCCCTAAATGCAATGAATACCATTATACATGGTATTTCGGACATCGAATCTGAATTGATTAAAGGCTAGGAAACATCTACCACCTTTTGAATGCTGATTGATGATGTTTATCATGAATCCTATAAAGCTCCAGAGGTGCCTTCACAGCTTATTCATACAGGCCCTCTAAATCGATACCTGTAAGACTAGTCAAAGCTGATAGAAGCATGATTTGAGTCCAATGTGTTCGCTTTTTATACATCTGGAATTGAAGCATCTGGTATGCCCTCCACATCTATCCTGTGTGGAAATGAGTTTGAAACAAACCAATAGGTTGGCTGTAAATGGACTAGCCAAACTGTGGCTGGATGCATTTGTATTGTTAACTCCGGTATTGCTGGGAGAGAAAAAAGGGATGTGAAATCATTCTGTGGATTTGGACCCGGGGCCCCATCTGGCCCTGTGTTTCCCATCTCAAATAAAAATGGGAGAGAAAAAAAATACACAACAAGGAAATACAGAATATATCACACCAGGAGTGTAGCCTATATTCAAATAATAAGGACCTACCAACCTTCAATTGATCTGACACGCTCACAGATCCCATTTCCTCCTGGAGAATGATGGGGCCGTGACACATATGTTGTCGGGTAAACATAGCCTGGGTGTTTACATGCTTTTTGAGATAGAGAGCATGAACCTTAAATGAAGATTCCACTCAAAAACGATATTTGGTATTTGTTTCATTTGTCAACTGTTGATACAGTCCCAAAATGTTTTGCATGTCAGCAATCAAGTTTTCAAGATCTATAACTCTTAAAATAACAGAAAGTGTCACAGTATAATGTGTTTTTCATCATGATATGTTTGTTTCATAAATTATTTAGCAAGATCAATAATTCTC
Source organism: Oncorhynchus keta (assembly GCF_023373465.1). Taxonomy (NCBI): domain Eukaryota; kingdom Metazoa; phylum Chordata; class Actinopteri; order Salmoniformes; family Salmonidae; genus Oncorhynchus; species Oncorhynchus keta. The sequence goes on from NC_068431.1 coordinate 24,016,119, forward strand.
CGCATATTATGCACAGACTTGAAATTTGACCAGTCACACACAATTTCCCATAAAACAGTCAAATCATCACAAAATTATCACATAACACTGACCCATCACCGCAGAACAAAAAGAGGGCTAGCAATTTCAAACAACTACCGCACAATTACAGCATAATATGGTGATTCTTCCCTCGTCCTCGCATTTCTGCAACACATTTGACAAAATCATTGCATAATGCCATACAAAATGTCTGAATTGCCTCAGCAAAATCAACCATTTTTGCCTGCAAATATCACCAAACATCCCCAAAAAATCATAGAGGGACTGATATTTACTGACTGTGAGTCTGTAAATGAACAGTAACAACTGCCAGGAAAAGCATGGTGCCCCAGTAATATGCATCAGGTCATGTAGATGAAGATAAGGTTGACTCATTCCTTAAATGTCATATTTACTGCACATCATGGTTGTTTACTGTGAATCTAGCCTATGTCAGATAAGAGCCACACGTATTGTTTTGGAATATAAGTAGATTTGATCCTTAAAATGGCTTTTATGTAACTGTTCGGCATTAATATACATTTTCCGTGCCGCTTCAAAGCTGAGAAAAAAATGACAAAACCTAGAGATACAGACTGCTGACGACAGCGAAACCGAGCAGACTATTGACAGTATGGTTATCTTTACCCCATCGCCAATGGTATCTTCAAGGATTTTGATATGCATCACTCTTCAAGAAACCTTGGAGGCCTTCCTGCCTTTAGAAAGAGTGACCTTTACAACTTCAGACGAGTACAGTTTGAAGTCATTTGCAAGGGATAATAAATGTCATTTTGCACTTCTCCTTACCCCTTGTGCCTCCCAGTCTGTCACAGAGCGTGGGAAGTAAGATAAGGCTCTTCAGTGATGGATCTAAATGAACACTTATTCGCACATTCATTTCCCAAGTGCTGTATGGCAATGGAAGAAAAGGGCACTTTATCTTCAAATTGCAATCTGTACATAATGTGTGTACGTTTGGATCTCTAGAGAGCAAAGCTTCACTGGAACATACATTTCCTGTGTAAATAAGGCAAGGCTTTGCTTTCTGACTCTCCAGTTTGAAACGTGTGGAAAATACACAGCCTAGAACTTAAGAAGAATTCTAGGCAACATGGAGAGAGTTTCAAATATCAGGGAAAGTACTGTACATTTTATTTTTGCTATTCTTTAAATGCAATATTGTGTAGCTCTGGTACAGTAGTTATTTCAAATGAAACACATTGACTTGCTCTTTGCGAAGCCTTAGTGTGCAGTAAAGATGAAAGCCCAGTTGTTTTTCTCCTTTTGACAAAACGCCTGCGAGAGGCACTGACATCAGACATGCTCTATTTCACCGGAGACCGGGCTGTGGGATTGAGAGAGGGTGGGAGAGTTGGGGAAGAGTTAAAAGTTCACCAGTAAGACAGTACGCTACTGAGGCTTATGAAGGTGGAATTGCTCGTCCTTGCTCCTGAGCTAATTTTATCAGATGTACCGACACGGTCTGGAAGCATTCTATTATTTGCAGGACAAATGTGCCACCCCTTAGGCAGACAAATGAGCGCAACACACTCTACCGAGAACAACACCATTGACCCAAGCACCCTCGCAGCCATAGATTCTCCTTCAATGCGAGCTCTTAAATCCAACAGGCCACAAACACCAGCCCATCCAAACGATAAATTAAACCGCTATCAGTGCTTATTCAGATATTAACCTTTCGGAGGGCACCTTCCTAAAGCATTTCACATGTCAGCAAATTACCATGTTATTTATCTCGTTATCCTTCCAAAATGAGACGCTTATCATTTATTATTTTATATCTTCCCTGCGCCACGGTGTCCAAAAAGTAAGAAATATTTCAGAAGAGTACTGAAACATCTTATACCTTTTTGTTCTTACTTCTTGAACATCTGCAAGATAGGAACACCATCCGGGGAAGAAGTAAAAGCTCTGTCACGCGGCTGTTGATGTAGAGAGATCACACTTGTGGGGAGGCTTTGGTAATACTTCACACTGACACACAGGGCAGGGGTGGCCACCTAAAAGTGCATCATCCTGGCTGGCTGCTGCAAAGAAAGGACCTTGAGTTGTTCCTGTTATTTTTCCTCCTTCACGAAACTGGTTCTGAAACGGACATCATAGGCTACAGTAGAGGTACTCAAGTACTTTTTGAGAAGGTCCGGTCACACATAATTAATAGGTGGCAAAGGCCCAGATGGATAATGTAATTTATCGGCGTAGTAACAAACCACCACCTCGCAACCCATGCGACCCCAAACTGTTCACACCCCTCTTGTTGGCAGAGAGAAAATGTATGTATCCATGCAAGGTAAAATCCTTTACATTAGAGAATGACTTCTGCAAGCAGGAATCAGTATGAAATAGTTAGAGCGTAAAGTTACAGACAAAAAAATCTTAAAATAAACACTTTGTTTGTAACTTAAGAATCTGCTCACAGAAAGCACAAAAAGTGCATGATAGGACAGCACATACTTGCTGGCAGTTCATAGCCTGCCCTGCAAACAGGCAATGTAATTTACGTCCAGACAAATCCTTCCACCACTCTGTGTATAACATCCCTCCCAGAGAGAGAATATATTGAGGATGTTATGATTTATCTTGTGGGTAAATTAACAGAATCACTTGGCTTCTTCTGGCTAGCAACTCACTTAACGACACTGCCCTTGTCCAAACAAACACTCGCTTTCCCTCCCAATTATACCCAATTCATGTTTATTTTAAAACATAAAACAGATATTAAAAATAACTAGATGGGCTTGACTGTAGATTTTGAGTGATCGTTTTGGTGTGCCGTCGCTATCGCGGACTAAACAGACACCTCCGGGCTAATTAAACAGTGATGGACACAGTTCCTTCGACCTCAGAGGAAGGTCACGTCTCACCTCCGTGTGAGTGCTGTAAATGTAATATAGGAGTCGGAGGGGTCGCTGTAAACAACCTGCCTTTTATTGCTCTCATTATTTCCAATGGCAAGTGAGGGACAATGGATTCTACAGTTGAGGAGGTAGACTAGAGGCGAGAGCAAAAACAAAGTCAATAGGCAATATTTGTACGTTATGCTATATGCACATATTGCTATTGCCAAATGACTCTCCTATCTGCTGCGTTGTTGTTAGCTTGTCACAGTTATAGTGTAGTCTCTGCAATTTAGATGGAACAGTTTGCATGTACAAGTGTGGATTCATTAAAGGGTGCAATACAATGCGGTCTCGGATAAGAGTCGCAGCGTGTCATAATTATGCACTACTCCCAGTCAATATGGTGCTGAAAAGGCATATGCACTCTTTTTCATCCCCCCCAAGAACAAAGTGAAGGCAAATGTATAATAATGATATTGAAGTTCAATGGCTTAATTTCCTCCGATAGTCCTTAGTGCTATTAATTGGCCTTTATTTTGAGATAAGAGGTTTGGGTGTGCAGTAGATTCTGATAAAAGAGGTTAAAAGCGAGGCCGGCTCGGGTTTGTTTACACTGTTGTTATGTAGATTGTCCAAGACACCCTTTTCATTTAATGCATTCATTTCTTGTGAAAAGATTATGTTTTCTCACCTCGGAAAGGGTGATATGACAGATGGAAATGGCTAATTACTTTCATTGGTGGCTCTGTTGTGCTATATTTCAAAAGCCTTTGAAAATGACTGCACACACACACACACACACACACACACACACACACGCATCAATGGGAGTTGTCCAACAAACATTAAGTATCTAGCAATTCATCACACTCCCAGGAAGACTCTTCATCGGCTCCCAATGCTTTAGCACTCTCACAATGACACTGTGAGGGCTCTTGCGCTTCGTCAAGGCTCTGTAAATGCAGCCAGCACTGTTGTCAGAAAGAAACCTATTATGTTGAACAAGTCAAGCACACAAAGTCATATAGCTTTTAATTTTAATCACGCACAAAAACATTTCTATCACAATTTTTCTATTTCTATCTGGAATTTTCCATCCAGCCAATGACTCATATAGCAGCTAGCAGAGAATTAAAGTCATAATTCTATTGGATTTGATTTAAGGTTCTACTATGACAACCATATTGGAAGATGGGGATGAAAAATACAATATTTAGTTTGTCTTGAAACCTCTTGCTATTTCGAGCAGAACAAGTGGCTTGGCGAAAATCTGCTACACCTCATTTGCTTTGACAGGATTGAGATGGCTTTTCTTCAGGGAATGTATAAATCACGACAGCATCTCCAGGTCTACAAACGCACCAGTGAAAATGACATACTCATGCTGCTGATTGAACCCACCATTGCTCATGAATGAATGTATACATCTGCCTCTATTCACCTCATATGTTCTACACTGAAGCACATATACACTGTAGTGGTTCAGCTAGGTTAAAATATAGAACATTTCTATGAATTATTTGATCCATACATGGTTATCAAATAGTGTATGCCCTGGTTAAACTGATTTTAAAATGGAATACAGAGATGGGTCCAATTTTGGAATAGATGCATCTGATTTATTTTCTTATTCTATATCATAAACTCTGGCTGTAGCTCGTAGCATGACAAAGCATGCAAAATGGATGTTAACAGCCATTGGGTCAAAAAGTGTCTTAATTCAAACAAGGCAAAACATGGTGCAGTGGTTTGTCGGATTGGAAAATACAAGGGAAAATACATGTGTAATTTCATTATCTTTAACAGCAATGGTTTGACCAACTTTAGTGTACTAGATCTAGTCTAAATGCTATTCAAAAATTTGCAGGATATTCAGGATTTTTTTTAACACGATTTCCAAATGAGAGCGGTGATAAAAAAAATGGTGATTCATAAATGTTGATTCACCATTGGCTGCAGTCACTTATTTGTCTAATGTGGTTTGAAATCCTTCCCAGATAATTGACTTCCACATCCATTTCCATACACATTATTGAGCAACACCGGCTGATACTTGTTTGAAATAATTTGCAAAGACAACACATCAGTTCGATGCGCCCATGCCAGTAAAGCCTAACTACAGGTATTCGCATGTGGTATTTATTATACAAAGTGACTTTTTAAAGGCAGTGGCGACCCCTCATTCAGGGCAGGTGTCCCACCTGTTTTGAGAACCCATTTGTGTGACATATTAATTTGCGAACAATGTTTTTTCCTTGCGTTAATAAAGCCGCATACAAACACGGTCACTTTCTTGAGCAAAGCAGCTCCAAAATACAGGTGTTTTCAGTCTAGCTCCGTGCTTTTTGTGGTGGAGGGGCAGCCAGAGCGTAGGCGTTGGTGATCATCTCTAGTTGCGCCATGATTGGCTCTGTGTTCTGTCACTCATGGGGACACTACATCACTGCAGAATCTACAGTTCATAGGTTTACATCATCCATTCAAAATCTTAGGTAGCAAGCTAGCTAGCTAGAAAAGCAGTCATCATTATGAATCATGTCGACAACCTACTGGCAAATCCTTTTCAATCCATGTCATATGAAGATAAATTATAAATAAAATGTCTCCATCCTCATTGGCTATTGGACATAAACATTACACAGCAAGTCGTACTAAGTGTATGTTGTGTAGTAAACTGTTAGTAGCCCATGTCTCTGCCCTCAGAATGTAGCTTACTGTTCTGACTTGCACATGTAAAGCCTGTTTTAGAGAAATGTCATCATCAAATATTGTAAGAGCTTTCATTGTCTGCTTATATTCCCCCGTTATTTATCCTACGGTGTACAGGGAGAACCCTGCAAGAACGGCCCATCACTGGCTGTCCATTTCAAAAGTGCTGAACAAATAGGAATATCGACAACATCCATCTTAGCTCGCTCAATGTCTTAATCGAAATTATGACTTCCTTGCTGTCACACCCTGACCATAGTTTGCTTTGTATGTTTCTATGTTTTGTTTGGTCAGGGTGTGATCTGAGTGGGCATTCTATGTTCTGTGTCTAATTTGTCTATTTCTTTGTTTGGCCTGATATGGTTCTCAATCAGAGGCAGGTGTTAGTCATTGTCTCTGATTGGGAACCATATTTAGGTAGCCTGTTTTGTCTTGGGTTTTTGTGGATGTTTGTGCCACACGGGACTGTTTTTGGGTTTTCACTTTGTTGTTTTGATTATGTGTTCATGTTCAGTTTTCTAATTAAAAAACCATGGACAACTACCGCGCTGCGGAGGAGGAGCTCTCCTTCCCAGGAAGAATCCCATTACAGAACCACCCACCACAACAGGACCAAGCGGCGTGGTGACAGGCACAGGCAGCGGCAGCAGGAGCAGTGCAAGGAGGACTGGACATGGGAGGACGTTTTGGACGGCAAGGGTTGCTACACATGGGAGGAGATCCTGACGGGAAAGGATCGCCTCCCATGGGAACAGGTGGAGGCAGCCGGAGAGAGGAATCGGCGATACGAGGGAACACGGCTGGCAAGGAAGCCCGAGAGGCAGCCCCAAAAATGTATTGGGGGGCGGCACACAGGAAGTATGGTGAAGCCAGGTAGGAGACCTGAGCCAACTTCCTGTGCTTACCAGAGGGTGAGAGAGACCGGGCACCGTGTTATGCTGTGGAGCGCATGGTGTCCCCAGTGTTGGTGCATAGCCCGGTGCGGTACATACCAGCTCCTCGTATCGGCCGGGCTAGAGTGGGCATCGAGCCAGGTGTCATGAAGCCGGCTCTACGCATCTGGTCTCCAGTGCGTCTCCTTGGGCCGTCGTACATGGCACCAGCTTTACGCATGGTGTCCCAGGTTCACCTGCACAGCCCAGTGCGGGCTATTCCACCTCGCCGCACTGGCAGGTCGACCGGGAGCATTCAACCAGGTAAGGTTGGGCAGGCTCGGTGCTCAAGAGCTCCAGTGCGCCTGCACGGTCCGGTCTCAGGTACCACCTCCACGCATCAGCCCTCCGGTGGCAGGTCCCCGCACTCGCCCAGGCCTACAGTGCACCTCGCCTGTCCAGCGCTGCCGTAGCCTTTCTCCTCTCCAGCGCTGCCGGAGTCTCCCACCTGTCCGGCGCTGCCAGAGCTTCTGCCCCTCAGTCCAGAGGGGCCAGAGCTCCTCCGTCCAGCGCTGCCAGAGCCTTCCTCCTCTCCAGCGCTGCCGGAGCTTTCCTCTCCAGCGCTGCCGGGGTCTGCCATCTGCCCAGCGCCATCAGTCTCCCGTCTGTCCTGAGCCGCCAGAGCCGCCAGTCTACAAGGAGCCGCCAGTCTGCAAGGAGCCGCCAGTCTGCAAGGAGCCGCCAGTCAGCCAGGAGCCGCCAGTCAGCCGGGATCTGCCAGAGTCGACGGCCAGTGCGGAGATACCCCTCAGTCCCGAGCTGCCCCTCAGGGGAGGGGGGTGAGAGGTACTGTAACACCCTGACCATAGTTTGCTTTCTATGTTTTGTTTGGTCAAGGTGTGATCTGAGTGAGCATTCTATGTTGTGTGTCTAGTTTGTCTAGTTTGTCTATTTCTATGTTTGGCATGATATGGTTCTCAATCAGAGGCAGGTGTTAGTCATTGTCTCTGATTGGGAACCATATTTAGGTAGCCTGTTTTGTGTTGGGTTTTTGTGGGTGGTTGTTTCCTGTGTTAGTTGTTTGTGCCACATGGGACTGTTTTCGGGTTTTCACTTTGTTGTTTTGGATATGTGTTCATGTTCAGTTTTCTAATTAAAAAACCATGGACAACTACCGCACTGCATTTTGGTCCTCTCCTTCCCAGGAAGAATCCCATTACACTTGCCTCTTATCCGCTAATTGTTCCCTAATGCCATGGTTTGTACATCTCAATTGTTATATTGCTTATATAGGTTTATCTTATTAGTATCGTATTCATCAATTTAACCAATGTTATAATGATGCATGTCATTGTTTTGCTTACTTAGTGTATTATACATAGCTCATGGGGATACTATATAATGTTGTTGGCTCTGTAACTATGCTTGCCAGTCACAGTCTCTTCCCATTCAAAAAAAAGTCAACAAAAGGTTCAGTACGCTAATAGACCCATGTACAGTCATTTCAGTTGATATTGTGTGGGTCTGTGCATCAGTATATTGTCTATTAAAGCAGATCCTTGTGATTGTATTTTCCTTCCTTTTTCGACCACGTAGGCCTAATAAAATACTTCAAATGGTAGTCTCTCTATCTCTCTGAATGAATAGGCCTACCTCGTCACAGCTCGTTAGTTTGCAGTGTTAATGATATAACAAATATTATGAATTTACTGAACATAAATGTAATATGGTTCAATAGTTGAAAATGGTTCAATAGTCAAAAATCATAAGCAATGGTTATTGAAGGAGAATGTGGTTCTCATCGAGTTAATCAAATCCACAAGGAGTCAGTAGAAACCATATTTAAGCAAGCAAGTCAGCCATATCACCTATGGTTTTTAAAAAGGCAGTAACTGAGGCTGAATGAACTGTTTCACTGTCAGACGAGGCTCCGCTGATAGCCAGGTGTAGCAGCGGTAAGGATTCATTCCATTGTGCTGAAAGGAAAACTCTGCTGTTGGGACAGCTTTATGTAGGCCCTAACAGTTTGTGGGAACCTTTTATCACCATTATAGTGCAATTAATTTATTATTTAGTGTTGGGTTGTGTCTTTGCTGGCAAGCATCTAAAACATTTGGGGGAGTTCACACCACCAAGATTTACATTTTTTATTTAACCTTTTATTTTACTAGGCAAGTCGGTTAAGAACAAATTCTTATTTTCAATGACTGCCTAGGAACAGTGGATTAACTGCCTGTTCAGGGGCAGATAGACAGATTTGTACCTTGTCAGCTCGGGGATTTGAACTTGCAACCTTCCAGTTACTAGTCCAACGCTCTAACCACTAGGCTACCCTAGTACATGCTAAAATAGTCACTGTACTGGGATATTATATTCTTATATTTTGATGACATTCCACCTTGGACTATTTCCAACAAAAACCGTCAGGTGTTCAAGTGTTCCATTTTACAGAGTGTCAGAGACTGTTAAAGGCACCAACAGAGAGTTGTGATGTGACAGTTCAAATGTTTTCTTTAGTTGAAGACTTATCTTTTCCATATAGTGTCATTTCTTTCTACTGTTTTTCTTTTTTCCATTTTAGGATGGCAAGCTTTTTTGACATTCAAACACTTATTCTCTTGACATACACTCTTTTTCAGAAAGTCCTTGGCTTTAGAAATAACTCGTATTTGTTGAAGTAGACTATGTAGTCTTTCTAGTTAGGCAACCAATGGAAAATAACTGATTTTATCCACAACAAAAGTGTCAATTTTTACTTAGATTGTTTAAAATAGTTGGCAGTCTACAAGTTTTGGGTGTGTAAGAGAATCTACATTATGTGCAGTGAGACACTCAACAAAGACAAATGTATGCTAAATGAGGACATTCCTATACTGATTGGAGAACCAGATACTGTAACATACAGTATCTAGCATACAAAATCATCCTGTATGTCCCTCTCGTTTTTCCTAAAATGTAGCCACAAATCAAATGTTCCTCTGCTGCATTGTTTTTGAAATGACAGCCGCACCACCAGTGATGCGTAAGATGGGTAAATCACATATCCCATGGGGGAATACTTGTCAGTTGTCTTATGTTTGATTGAGTGTCTATTTCATCCAGTATCAATATGAGTGTGCTCCTTGTTGTATCATATCACAATTACGTGTTGCTAATAAAGCACAAGGTTATCTGTGGATGACATGACACATTTAATTGGATAATATGTATGTCTATGTTTAGCTACTCATTTGTCAAACTAATACTTGGCTTTACAAAACATTAGAGGAATAGAAGTTTGCTGTAAATTGCTTCACATATTAAACATTGTCAGAACATCTGAATTGAATTGAAAACATGCTGTTGATGCATGTGACAGCTAAGAGTAAATGAGGATGGTGTGAGATAGACAGTGTGCATCCAGATTCCTATTAGCACACCTGGCTTTTGAAATAAAAAATCTCTCTGCTTTCTCACACACAGCTAGGCCTAATGTACATAATGCGTGACATTATTTTTACTTGCTGGTTAGCAAAATGCATAGAATATAATAGAACATTTTTGTAATTACCAACAGAAGTGTAATGTGTCATTTCCCTCTTCAAACACATACAGTAGCATCATACCAATACATGTACAGTAAAGGAAACAGAAGTGAAATAATGCACAGGAACGGTGAGAAGATCAATAGATTCATTACTGTGGAGGGAGTTAATTGCAATCATGAATAATGATCCCATTGTCTTGACTTCCTGATTCTAACTACATGTACTAATTGTTATCATTACACGGCATGATGGGGACTGAATTAAATGTGCCTGTAATCATTCCTCTGGTAAGTCAATATCCTTCCTCCATCTTGTCTCTCGTCTGTAAATGAACAGAGGACCGAAGTGTAACTGTATAAGGTAAACAAATAATCATATTTTGGCCTTTGGTCAATACATTTGCTGAGGGTGAGTGTCATTGTCATATAACCTTCTAATATAGTTTTTTGGTCCTTTGGTCAATAAGTTAAATTTGCTGTAGATACAGTATGTGTCAATGTCATAACTGTCTAATTTTGCAGTTTTAGCCTTTGGTCAATTCGTTTGCTGTGGATGTGTCAATGTCATGTGCAGGGTTTAGGTGTCACATGTGCTCCCTCTCTTGCCTCTAGTTCACCAGGCTGCTCGTTATGGGCACACCTGTCACCATCGTTACATGCATTATGACACTTACATGGACTCCATCACCTCCTTGATTACCTGCCCTATATATGTCACTCCCTTTGGTTCCTTCCCCAGGCGTTATTATTTCTGTTTCATGTCTGTGCGTTGTTTGTGTTTCTTGTTTTGTATTGTTTCATTTGTTTATTAAAACACTCACTCCCTGAAAATGCTTCCTGACTCTCAGAGCACATCGTTACATTAGGAGTGTATTTTGATTGTTTCCGGGAGAATTAATTAATGAAAAGACATTCAAAGTATTGTTTCAATAAAGTTATTATGGTAATTTGATAACAGGGTTATATACTGCCCATGATTAAATAAATGATGATTAAATAAAATACTATTGATTGAAAACACAAATATACTGTACGACTGACTGTAAGGTGAAAAGGCAAAAAGGTATTTTTATGGGTGACTCTAACAAATAAAACATGCTTTAAAGGTGTAAGGTGTAATGGTGTTACATTGGATTCTTACTGACACCTACTCAAACTTAAATTTCCTCTCAATTCATCTCGCCCAGGGCCATATCTCTATCGAACTCATCTTGAGTTGCAAAGATGTGGGAAAACATGTTGCATTGTACTGTACCTATTGAATTGAGATTATCACATATAATGAATTCAGTCAACAGCCAGTATTTTGTAACACTGCCGCTGCACAGATAACAAGTTGTATACTGTTAGCAGACATCCTTGTTTAACCACAATAGGCCTCTGTTCGACCATGAAAATTGGTCTTGTTACGTACAAAAGGTCAATAAAAGTCAGAAGAAAAAAAGTTGGGCAGAAAGTAAGTAGAAAAAGTGCAGTGAGCCAACAAGGAGGAGAGTGCAGGTGGCGAGACAATTAGCCGGGGGAAAGTGACATGACGGTGTTGCCACTAATGAGAATTAATTATGTTGGAAAGGTGCAACTAAACATGCAGTAGGAATGGGAAGCGAGGACAGGACATAATGGATGCGGGCTGGCATCGGAACAGGAGCGGCGAGGATTGCATTGTAGTGCATAGGTGCCCGGATATCTAAAAAATGTATGACTCGATCTCCGTGATTTACGACAACACGAAAAAGCTGAAACCTAACTTGTGTAAGATGGATGTCACAGTAGGCTCCAACAGAAGACTGATGTGTGCTCAGATTACTTGATGCTCTTTCAGAGATGTAAACCACATAAAAAAGGCACTCCTAGATAATGTCTAATAACTGCTTGAACAGCATCTCCATATAAAGTTGATTTACCTTCCTTTGAACAAAACAGTTGAAGGTTGTTGGTTTCATTGATGCAAAACCCCTCAAAATGCAAAGAATGACGAAGGTAAAATATCACCACCACTTCTATTAACTTGGGTGATGCTGAGGCACCAGTAATGCACCATCAGTTCTGAGTACCTTACAAACTGCTGCATAACACTGACTCCAACATATTTAGATGCAACTTTGGGTCCTACTGTTTCACTATAATTGAAATATTTTGTTCCAGATAATGTCAAATAAGATTTAGAGCTAAAAACAGTATTGTCACTCTTCGTCAATGTAGAATTTAACTTGATCGTGACATGATTTTGCCTAACAACAGTTATGGGTAAGATAAATGGTGACTCAAGCTCTGTATCATATCCTTACAAATGTTTAATGTGCATTTTCCATTCAATGTTCCTCACATATTTTCAACTTTTTGTTTATTATGATGCAAATGTTATCCTTTCAAAAACTGTTTGATTGCCGACTCCTCAGCAACCAACATTAAAATCAAGCCTTTAGAGCCCAGCAGCTTAAGCTAATGACACCCTCATTTAAGCACCCAGGGGGTGTGTGGTGCCTCTGCATGTTCAACACTTTATTTTTTTAATACTCTGAGTAATTTGGCCTCATAAAAATGATAACTCATATCCAACCAAGCTAATAATGGCAACCGAAGCCCGGTGACCATCTGCTCGTTCCTTGGATCCAATGGACAGTGTGACCAAATTGAAGAGGATGTATACCTGGCCTGCATGTGTAAATGCCTCCAGCTGCCAATTCTCATTGGTCGATATTATCAAAAGGGACATTTTCTATTTTGTGCTCTGACATTCACAACACACAGACAGAGATAATAAGGGAATTCAGGGAGATATGTGATTCTACAAATGTAGTGTAATTTGGGTAGTGTAATTTGGTAAAATTACCAAATTATTAATTTCACCTAATTGTAACATTGTCATAAAAAACATGTTTTCCCATCTTAAGAGATTCAATTAGTAAAAGTGACTATAAAAGTAACTATTAAAGTGGCAGGCTTGACTGTAACAGGTTTGATGATTTCAATCCATAACTCCCCTTGTGACAGCCTACAAGACTGACTAATCAGACATTGAGAATGCTAATGAATCTGATCAGCCTGCCAGGAATAGAGCTCACCCACTGGATCATATGCATCAGCCTATAAGGCACTTTAACAGCTAATATGCCTGCAAGGAGCTTTGGTAATGAAACAGCCTACAAGGCAGCATCCTGATTTATCAGTCTCTGAGTTTGCTATTGAATCTCATCAAGCTCTGAGGCTGAAAGGGAATATGATCAGCCTGTACGGAGTGGAGCTCACCCCTCTTTAAATGTAATTGTTATCCACAAAACATTAAATTTCCCTTATAAATATACTCTATACACATATAAATTATGCAGGCTAACAACCAGCATAGATAACTCACAAGACTACCTTGCTAGATCACAAGACTAGATAGCCGAGTTAGCATACTAAGCAGCCCTGCTGTGATTGGCTCAGGTCTTGGGGGCAGCACGCAGCCTGGCAGACCAACTGTCTGTCAGGCGTTTTTCAGGGCTTAAATGCCCCGCTAGTCAAAATCCTGGGTTTGGCAATGGCTGCTGCCACATGTTGTTCGGCAGCCATTTTGATTCTTCACACATTGGTAGTTCTCGTTTGGGCAAAAGTCCATCCTCTGTCCTCTCTCCTCCGTGACCCGGAAACCGATAAGTGGTCGCGGATTGTGTCAATTCTTTTAATAGGAAAATGGAAGATGGTCCTCCCCTCCTTGATAGCCTCCTTTTGGCAAAGAAGCACGAGCGTATCCTACCGCAGAAGTTTTGATATAATATGTTTAAAAACAATATGCTACTTATTGCTTTATCTATAAAATGTATTGCACAACTAACTTAATTTGTTTTTATTACTTTACACATTTATTTTGTGATCCACCTCTGTAAACGTCATTGTCCTGATGACACGTGAGTAGAGGACAATCTCATTTCCAACAAGCGCATTTCCATCCATGATCCTTCTCCTCGTCACCACACCTCAATAACCTCTTTCAAAAGGAGACAAGGAGAGGACAGAGGACAGTGGACTTAGCAAAACCAATTGAGAAAAGGTAATTGTCTGCTGCTAGTCTGACTGGAATGCTTTTTCAAACTATTGCTTTTGTGAGATTGTGAAAGAGCAAGAGTCAATTAGGTTGAAATTATTATTTTCTGTCTAAACAATTGTACCAACCCAACCAGGTGAGCTTGTGAATACCAAACACTGCAGAAGGAAAATGCTAGGAGGCCATATTGTTGCATGTGATTTAAGTTACTTCTGTCTTTCTGGAGAGGGAAATTCAAAGTTTATTGTAAAGTCATTTTTTTATACCTTCAAAACCACTTAAAAAGTAATTCCCTACAGTTTATACTGAAATCCCGATACTGGTTGTAAAAACAACAAAATGTCTAATATTCCATTTGATTTCATTTCTGGAATTGTCTCTAATGAATGTCATATTATTCTTGCACAATACAACAGGCTCCTCTTGGTAATTCCCTTGTATTTCTTCCAAAGGTTAATAGATTTTCTTTATATCATGAATATAAAGGCGTAATGTTGAATTCTGCCATGGGCTTTACATCTCTGCAGGAAATTGGGCATGGGTGTTCCAGATGTATGTTTGTGTGAGGGCATGGGTGTTCCAGATGTATGTTTGTGTGAGGGCATGGTGTTCCAGATTTATGTTTGTGTGAGGGCATGGTGTTCCAGATTTATGTTTGTGTGAGGGCATGGGTGTTCCAGATTTATGTTTGTGTGAGGGCATGGGTGTTCCAGATTTATGTTTGTGTGAGGGCATGGGTGTTCCAGATGTATGTTTGTGTGAGGGCATGGGTGTTCCAGATGTATGTTTGTGTGAGGGCATGGGTGTTCCAGATTTATGTTTGTGTGAGGGCATGGGTGTTCCAGATGTATGTTTGTGTGAGGGCATGGGTGTTCCAGATGTATGTTTGTGTGAGGGCATGGTGTTCCAGATGTATGTTTGTGTGACGGCATGGGTGTTCCAGATGTATGTTTGTGTGAGGGCATGGGTGTTCCAGATGTATGTTTGTGTGAGGGCATGGGTGTTCCAGATGTATGTTTGTGTGAGGGCATGGGTGTTCCAGATGTATTTTTGTGTGAGGGCATGGGTGTTCCAGATGTATGTTTGTGTGAGGGCATACGTGTCATACGAGGCTTTCAATGTATGTCCGTTACCTAACAAGTTTGACATGATGATCTGTACCAATTGTTTTAATCTGACTCCAATGCTGATGAACTTTTCTTACGGTTACAAGTCAATTATGGGCCAAAGTGAGGCCTGTGATATTGATTCTTACTCTTGGCCTTGAACAATTATTTAATGTACTAAGGGTGTACTGCAGACCAATGTTGAGGTTCAAAAGGTTTCAATCATAGAATGGTTGTTCATTTGGGTGAATTATATTCCTATTATACTGATTTCTGGTAACCTTTCTATCCTGTGTTCTCAACAGCAAGCATAACCCACTTTCCCAGAATATGATTCCATATTACAGCCTGTGTTGTAATCATTTTGTTGTTTGCTCTTTAACCTGTTTCCAACGTGATATATAGCCCTAAGGCTCAGACAATAAGAAGACACAATGGAAGAATAAATTCAATCACACCTTTGTTTCATCACAAAACCGGAGAGCAGCCTCTGTCCGGTGAAGTCCACAAAGCATATTGCATGTAACAAATAGTTAGATGACTTACAACATGGTCAAGCAAGTACATTTTTCGCAGATTTTCGGACTACGAAACAACTATTGATTTAGAACCACTGAGAGTTAACGCAAGTCGCAAAGAAAACAGGAGCTGCCTTCACTATTCCTGCACCATTTCAACTTCATCATAACATCACCAATGTTTTGTCTAATACAGTAACAACTAAAAGATACCAAAATGAATTTAGTCCGATCAACGTAAGCTAAATATGATGTGGCTGTCCATGGTTCTGATATGCATGCGTGCAAGTAGAAAAAACATGTTGACTCACCCTACTTGTAGAGAAACGGCAACGCCATCCTCCTCTCTTTCATGTTGTCATACAGTACAGGTTTTTCATTTATGTTGTCCTAGGTTACATGGCTAAAATGCTTGTTCGCCAGCCTAACTTCTGTGACGGAAAATGTTCTGTTTGTGCTTTTCTAATAACCAATTCGACTAGGTTCATGCGAGTGACTGACTGTGCTTGGGAGGAATCCTCACCATCAGTATAAGAAATTTGGCAGTATGCCCAGAACCTTGCTTTGAGAATGTAAAGGGATATCTCAGTTTCAATGTCTCAGTTTGGAGAGAATACGCCTCGTGAGGTATTGGTCGGTTACATACATGAACCAAACGTTAATTATGATATAATTATCAATAACGTAAATCATGCAAATATAACTTGTCTGTGTAAGCAATATATAAGGAAATGAATGGGACTGCCCCGTCGGAGCTCCTGACAGACGTGTACTGCTTGGTACATTAAGTTTGTTTGAACCTCTCCAGCTTGCTGATAATAAAGAATTATTAATTTAAGATTGACCTCCAATGTCCCTGGTGGTAATTTCCACAACACTTCCTTTCATGGGCAACGATTAGCCAGCTAGTTAACATTAGCCTATTAAATCTAGCTACATATTGAACTTCCATCCTGTTAGGCCAGGGGCACAATATATGAATTTATGGTAGAATCCGAATCTACGTTTTAATCATTGGCCAGTATGGAAAATTAAGAAAAAACAGAAGTACAAATCCCTATCTTCATCCATGGTTAATTTAGGAGTGCCAATTTTAGCTAGATAGCCACTGGAGAACAATGACACAACAAGATGCAACAATTTACGTTTTTTTTAACGTCAATGGCGTTTTGCTTTAGATGTGATGTGATCAAGGGAGGCCAAATGATTGCAAGCTTCCCTTGCATTCAATGCTACGGGTGGCAACAATGTCATAGTCTTTTTTTACCAGACAACATCAGATAGATGGGCGAGACAGAGGGGCGCTGTTTTTCTCTCTTGTATGCTTTCTCCGGTGAGATAGATTTAGCCTCTTTGAATTGATGAAGAAATATTTAACACAGAGATGAAATACACATTGTTTTTATATATTTTTGTCCATTTTTTGTGCTTCCCTTGGCATCTATGAATACACGCCGCTGATCATTGCATGTTGCAGGAGTCTAGGATAATATGGTTATTGTCCCACACAGTGTTCACATCCATCTCAAAGGGTTTTCTCATCCTTTGAATTGCTATGCATTTGGTTAATAATCTATTTTCTGCTGTGCTTCCAGATGTCTTGTTGAATGGTCCTTTCCAATTCCCAATGTCTTGTTGAATGTTTGATATAACAAAGCATTGATTTTCTGGTTGTCTTTTTGTTCTTCAAGGAATGGTCGAATGAATGGTCCTTTGTTTCTAAAACATTACGAGATCATCAATGTCATGTGGAGAAAAATGTTTCCGATGTGATTGAAATGTGAGCTTTTCATTTCTGAATGTGCAAGACGAATTCTACTGACCATTTGATTCAATTTTATTACAGAAGATGTGTTACTATCTGAGAATTCAACTACTGGTATATATTATTGCCGTATATTTGACAGTGATTACAATTACCTGCAGCAGTTGCCTACTTTTACTTTTTGCTGCAGCAATATCCTGGTTAGCCCAGAATACAGACCTAGAACAAAACACAAGTCTGAACCTGTGACTGTACCAGTTAAGCAACACTTTTCCCACGCTGTAAGGTATGTCTAATCGGTAGACAGTTCTTACTAAATCGGCATCCTTTTATATACCAAGCAGTGCACAAGAAAGTATTGAATCCAGTTAGATGCTACCTGCCTCCCCAGAACAAAATCAGACAAGGATTACAAACACATGTTTGTCCTAGCTAATCAGCCTCGCAATACGGGCGCCATGCTGCCACAGACAGGAAGTCGAACGGAGCAAATTAGCACAAACATTGAAATCAAATACTATTTTCTCGTGCACTCCTTGGTTTTGTTGGTAATTCCAATACATGTATCACTGATACCACAGGAGGTTGTTGGCAACTTAATTGGGAGAATGGTATCAAAAACATCAAACACATGGTTGCCATGTGTTTGATGCCATTCCATTTGAGCAGTTCCAGACATTATTATTATTAGCCATCCTCCCCTCAGTAGCCTCCACTGATTGATACTTGTGATTTTGCTGTGCAGTTTAGCTATAGAGAACTTTTTTGTGTGTCTCTTTGCTTTTGTGTACATGCAGGTCTTTGCCACTGGTTATGGGTGACAGAGGACACCAGCAACAGCCATGACACTTGTTGTGAGTATGGCTGACACATTTCTAAATGGCCACATTTCCTCAAGGTTGCAATCTTCTTTACTGGTGACAGTGCTTAAAGTGCACTCTTATCGGAAGCTGAGCCTCTGTACTATTTCCTGAAACATGTGGTAGCCAAAGTTAGAATATACAGTGGGGCAAAAAAGTATTTAGTCAGCCACCAATTGTGCAAGTTCTCCTGTAATTTTCATCATTGGTACACTTCAACGATGACAGACAAAATGAGGGAAAAAAATCCAGAAAATCACATTGTAGGATTTTTCATGAATTTATTTGCAAATTATGGTGGAAAATAAGTATTTGGTCACCTACAAACACGAAAGATTTCTGGCTCTCACAGACCTGTAACTTCTTCGTTAAGAGGCTCCTCTGTCCTCCACTCGTTACCTGTATTAATGGCACCTGTTTGAACTTGTTATCAGTATAAAAGACACCTGTCCACAACCTCAAACAGTCACACTCCAAACTCCACTATGGCCAAGACCAAAGAGCTGTCAAAGGACACCATAAACAAAATTGTTGACCTGCACCAGGCCGGGAAGACTGAATATGCAATAGGTAAGCAGCTTGGTTAACCTATTATTAGGAAATGGAAGACATACAAGACCACTGATAATCTCCCTCGTGGGGTCAAAATGATCACAAGAACGGTGAGCAAAAATCCCAGAACCACACGGGGGGACATAGTGAATGACATGCAGAGAGCTGTGACCAAAGTAACAAAGCCTGCCATCAGTAACACACTACGCCGCCAGGGACTCAAATCCTGCACTGCCAGACGTGGCCCTCTGTTTAGGCCAGTACATGTCCAGGCCCGTCTGAAGTTTGCTAGAGAGCATTTGGATGATCCAGAAGAAGATTGGGAGAATGTCATATGGTCAGATGAAACCAAAATAGAACTTTTTGGTAAAAACTCAACTCGTCGTGTTTGGAGGACAAAGAATTCTGAGTTGCATCCAAAGAACACCATACCTACTGTGAAGCACGGGGGTGGAAACATCATGCTTTGGACCTGTTTTTCTGCAAAGGGACCAGGACGACTGATCCGTGTAAAGGAAAGAATGAATGGGGCCATGTATCGTGAGATTTTGAGTGAAAACCTGTCTGTGACTAACATAAATGGAATTAAGTGTCCCCAAAGGTGGGGTCAAAATCAAAAGTACCAATCAGTATTTGCTGTGGCCACCAGCTGCATTAAGTAATGCAGTACTTAATCCACCTCATGGACTGCACCAGATTTGCCAGTTCTTGCTGTGACACGTTACCCCACTATTCCACCAAGGCACCTGCAAGTTCCTGGACATTTCTGTGGGGAATGGCCCTAGCACTCTGATCCAACAGGCCCCAGACTTGCTCAATGGGATTGAGATCCAGGCTCTTCGCTGGCCATGGCAGAACACTGACATTCATGTCTTGCAGGAAATCACGCACAGAACGAGCAGTACGGCTGGTGGCATTGTCATGCTAGGAGGGTCATGTCGGGATGAGCCTGCAGGAATGGAACCACATGAGGGAGGAGGATGTCTTCCCTGTAATGCACAGCGTTGAGATTGCCTGCAATGACAACAAGCTCAGTCCGATGATGCTGTGACACATCGCCCCAGACCATGATGGACCCTCCACCTCCAAACTACAGGCCTCGGTATAACGCTCATTCCTTCGACGATAAACGCGAATCCGACCGTCACCCCTGGTGAGACAAAACCGCAACTCGTCAGTGAAGAGCACTTTTTGCCAGTCCTGTCTGGACAAGCGTCGGTGGGTTTGTGCAATAGGCGACGTTGTTGCCGGTGATGTCTGGTGTGGACCTGCCTTACAACAGGACTACAAGCCCTCAGTCCAGCCTCCCTCAGCCTATTGCGGACAGTCTGAGCACTAATGGAGGGATTGTGCGTTCCTGGTGTAACTCGGGCAGTTGTTGCCATCCTTTTCCTGTGTGTGATGTTCGGATGTACCGATCCTGTGCAGGTGTTGTTACACGTGGTCTGCCACTGTGAGGACCATCAGATGTGTGTCCTGTCTCCCTGTAGTGCTGTCTTAGGTGTCTCACAGTTACGGACATTGCAATTTATTGCCCAGGTCACATCTGCAGTCCTCATGCTTCCTCCAGGGCCCCTGGGCATCTTTCTTTTGGTGTTTTTCAGTCAGTAGAAAGGCCTCTTTAGTGTCCTAAGTTTTCACAACTGTGACCTTAATTTCCTACCATCTGTAAGCTGTTAGTGTCTTAATGACCGTTCCACAGGTGCATGTTCATGAATTGTTTATGGTTCATTGAACAAGCATGGGAAACAGCTTAAACTGTTTAAACCCTTTCAAATGAAGATCTGTAAAGTTCTTTGGACTTTTACGAATTATCTTTGAAAGACAGGGTCCTGAAAAAGGGCTGTTTCTTTTTTTTCTGACTTCACAACACAGATCATATCCTTTTGTAAGCAATATAACCTACAACAGATTTCAAATGGGCAATACTCACTCTGATGGCTGTGGATGAGATCCCCTCCCCGCACAATGTGACGGCTGTGATTGCACACCGTCAGCAAGTGCTCTGTAGTCTGGCTCATAGTTTGACACAGCAAGTTTGACACTGTCTGTGAGATGTCTATTAGTTAGACAAGACCTGTTCTTTGACTTGATTATTTTAATCTGTGAAAAGGCCATTCTGAGATATGTTGATCCAAAGTAGGCCTTCACCTTAAGTGCGCAGGATGAAAGGAGGGAACATTTTTCAGTGTTTACCCCCAAAAGACCCTAAAAGTCACTTTCTCTTGCTTTCAACTCGATGTCATTTTGCAATTAAATTATCTCCATGTCAACTCTGATTGGTAAAGCAAATACTTGCTGTAATCTGGCGCACACATCAATCTCAACGGGGAAGAAAGGGTTTGAGATAAATGTAACAACCTCCCCTATGTCATTTAACTCCTGAAAACGCCTGTTGAATTCGGATGCCAGTTTCTCCAGGTCGGCACAGAATTCTAGCATCTTTGTTTCCGATGTTTTGCGACATTTCCTCCAAGTTTGGAAAGTGCACCAGCCTTCCATTCCTCAGCTGAGAGGCCCACACACCCACCTTGGCCTTAAAGGCATTGACAGGGCTGATCACGTGTGCCACATCTTTGTCTTTCCCTGAAGCTCATAGTTGAGCTCGTTCAGTTTTGCTGTTATGTCCGTGAGGAAACCCACAGTTGAAGTCGGAAGTTCACATACACTTAGATTGGAGTCATTAAAACGTGTTTTCAACATCTCCACAAATGTCTTGTTAACAAACTATAGTTTTGGCAAGTCGGTTAGGACATCTACTTTGAGCATGACACAAGTAATTTTTCCAACAATTGTTTACAGACAGATTATTTCACTTATAATTCACTGTATCACAATTCCAGTGGGTCAGAAGTTTACATACACTAAGTTGACTGTGGCCTTCAACAGCTTGGAAAATTCCAGAAAATGATATCATGGCTTTAGAAGCTTCTGATAGGCAAATTTACATAATTTGAGCCAATTGGAGGTGTGCCCATGGATGTATATTAAGGCCTACCTTCAAACTCAGTGCCTCTTTGCTTGACATCATGAGAAAATCAAAAGAAATCAGCCAAGACCTCAACTAAAAAAAAATATAAACTCTGCAAGTCTGGTTCATCCTTGGGAGCAATTTCTAAACGCCTGAAGGTACCACATTCATCTGTACAAACAATAGTACGCAAGTATACACACCATGGGACCACGCAGCCCTCATGCTGTGCAGGAAGGAGACGTGTTCTGTCTCCTAGAGATGAACGTACTTTGGTGCAAAAAGTGCAAATCAATCCCACAACAACAGCAAAGGACCTTGTGAAGATAAGGGAGGAAACAGGAACAAAAGTATCTATATCCACAGTAAAACAAGTCCTATATCAATATAACCTGAAAGGCCGCTCAGCAAGGAAGAAGCCAATGTTCCAAAACCGCCATAAAAAAGCCAGACTATGATTTGCAACTGCACATGCGGACAAAGACTGTGCTTTCTGGAGAAATATCCTCTGGTCTGATGAAACAAAAATAGAACTGTTTGGCTGTAATGACCATCGTTATGTTTGGAGGAAAAAGGGGGAGGCTTGCAAGCCGAAGAACACCATCCCAACGGTGAAGCACGGGGGTGGCAGCATCATGTTGTGGGGGTGCTTTGCTGCAGGAGGGACTGGTGCACTTCACAAAATAGATAGCATCATGAAGGAGGACAATTACGTGGATATATTGAAGCAACATCTCGAGACAGCGGTCAGGAAGTCAAAGCTTGGTCGCAAATGGGACAATGACCCCAAGCATACTTCCAAAGTGGTGGCAAAATGGCTCAAGGACAACAAAGTCAAGGTATTGGAGTGGCCATCACAAAGCCCTGACCTGAATCCTATAGAAAATGTGTGGGTAGAACTGAAAAAGCGTGTGCGAGCAAGGAGGCCTACAAACCTGACTCAGTTACACCAGCTCTGTCAGGAGGAAAGGGCCAAAATTCACCCAACGTATTGTGGGAAGCTTGTGGAAGGCTACCCTAAACGTTTGACCCAAGTTAAACAATTTAAAGGCAACGCTACCAAGTACTAATTGAGTGTATGTAAACTTCTGACCCACTGGGAATGTAATGAAAGAAATAAAAGCTTAAATAAATTGCTCTCTACTAATATTCTGACATTTCACATTCTTAAAATAAAGTGGTGATCCTAACTGACCTATGACAGGAAATGCAAATTAATTCTAATTAATTACTTAAAAATCATACAATGTGATTTTCTGGATTTTTGTTTTAGATTCCGTCTCTCATAGTTGAAGTGTACCTATAATAAAAATTACAGATCTCTACATGCTTTTTAAGTAGGAAAACCTGCAAAATCGGCAGGGTTTCAAATACTTGTTCTCCCCATTGTTTATACATATACACACACACACACACAGTATATACAAGGAACAAAAATATAAACGCAACAATTTCAACGATTTTACAGTTCATAAGGAAATCAGTCAATTGAAATACATTAATTAGGCCCTAATCTATGGATTTCACATGACTGGGAATACAGATATGCTTCTGTTGGTCACAGATATCTTTTTTTTAAAGTAGCTGTATCAGAAATCCAGTCAGTCTCTGGTGTGACCACCACTTGCCTTATGCAGCACGACACATCTTCTTCGCATTGAGTTGATCAGGCTGTTGATTGTGGCCTGTGGAATGTTGTTCCATTCCTCTTCAATGGCTGAGGGAAGTTGCTGGATATTAGCATGGGAAGTTGCTGGATATTGGCATGGGAAGTTGCTGGATATTGGTAGGAACTGGAACGCGCCGTCATACACATCGATCCAGAGCATCCCAAACAAGCTCAACGGGTGACATGTCTGGTGAGTATGCAGGCCACAGAAGAATGAACATTTTCAGCTCCATGAATTGTGTAAAGATCCTTGCTACATGGGGCCATGCATTATTATGCTGAAACATGGTGATGGCGTCGGATGAATGGCACGACAATGGGCCTAAAGATCTCGTCACTATATCTCTGTGCATTCAAATTGCCATTGATAAAATGCAATTGTATTAGTTGTTTGTCGCTTATGCCTGCCCATACCATAACCCCACCACCACCATGGGGAACTCTGTTCACAACATTGACATCAGCAAACTGCTCGCCCACACAATGCCATACAGTACATACACAAATTGGCTTAATTATTTATTTACTAAATAACTAAATCACCCAGAATTACATAAACACACACACAGGATAGATTATACATTGATTACTACATAATGCAATGAAAAGTCCCTAGTGGACTAACCCGATATGACGGCTGGTTACATAATGAAGGGGTGGGGAAAGAAAGAGTGGGAGAAGGAGAGACAAAGCAATTTAAATGTGGATATTTAGCACCCTAACAACCACTCATTCGGATTTAGAAATGCAATGTACATATTTACGCTTCTATATCTTTGTCTCTCTCTGTTGAATTCGCCAGATCAGTCTATGACGAATAGTTTGACAGAAAGTCTCTGGTTGTGTAAGTGTCTGGTTGGCCACCAGAGGTCACCATGTCCTTAGTAGTTGTAGTAGGTTTCCTTTGTTCTTGAAGTATCTGTTAGGATGGATACATGGTCGTTTGATAGGGAAATGTTCTTTTCTCGTCTTCAGTCGAGTTTCTTACACTACGTTACATGCAGAGCTGCAGGCGGTGCATATCTAGTCTTCTTCTCTGTTGAGTTTCAGAGTGTCTTACCATCTGTCTGGTACAGTCTAACCATTTTACACGTGTAGCCACAGCTCGATGCTTTCTGGTCTAGTAGTTTTAAACCATTTGTGACTTCTGGCTTACCGTCCGTATACTGGTCTTTAGTTTAAAACTATTTCTCAGCCATGTAGCCACCGCTCCATGCTGTCTGGTCTAATGTACATTTCATTACGAGTCCTTTTATAAGCAGTCTGGAAAAATGGGCGATCCATCCTTTTGGCATAATGTCTGTGCTCACGTGGGAGTGGTTACTGACTGGGTAAAACTTTACATGAAAAACAATTGTCATTTAGAAGGCTAAAGTCACATTTCATCTTCTCACAAATAGTTGTATATTTAATCATATAAGTTTTACAACATTTAGATGTAACTGACAAACATTGTGAAAGCTCTTAAAGTTCCAATGTTTCCATTATAATGTCTTTAATGATATTTTTAATTTGAACCTTTATTTAACTTGGCAAGTCAGTTAAGAACAAATTATTATTTACAATGATGGCCTACCAGGGAACAGTGGGTTAACTGCCTTGTTCAGGAGCAGAACGATAGATTTTTACCTTGTCAGCTCGGGGATTCGATTGAGCAACCTTATGGTTACTGGCCCAACGCACTAGGCTACCTGCCGCCCCCTAGGCTATCTGTCGATATCACCAAACAATAAATGATCTAACATAATAGTTCTTTACGTCCCTCCTGACCATTTCCCACATTCTTTGTGTTGGAAATATTGTTCCATTAGCCATTTTTGGATGTTGTAGTTTTGGCAGGAGGAATCTCCTTGTAACAAAAGGGTTCTTTCCCCTCAATACTGCATGGTCAAGGAGAGATAGTTCCTGCAAGGTATTTACGACCGTCATAAAACTGGCCAACTCCCCCAGGAGGGGGCGTCTTGAAACCTTTGGTTAGCCGGCACCTTTGATCTCCATCCAGGATGGCAAGTCATGACAACTGTATGTTGTGGTGTGGGTGCATTTTCCTGTCATGGTTTGGGTCCACTTGTAGAATCTATGCCAAGGTGCATTGAAGCTTATCTGGCAGCTCCTGGTGGCCCAACACCTTTTAAAGAGACTTTATGTTGGTGTTTCCTTTATTTTGGTATGTGCTTGTGATAAAAACTTAATACACAGTTATTTTTTTATATTGATTTTCTGTGGCTAAAGTATGCTGCCTGGTGTATATTAAACATTGAGAGCCTGCTGCTGTGATTGGATACAAAATTATAATAATACAAATATTTATATAATTTCTATATTTATGCCTTCCTTCTTGGGCCCGCTACGGGCTTGGGGCCAGCCCCTCACTCACACAGTTGACCAGTCACATTTATTTATTATGCAATTTATTTTATTAACCAGTTACCCAATTAAGCCAGGGCCTCAGTTACTTCCTCTCCTCTTCACATCTGATGATTAGCAGAGTGGCAACAGGCAGCAGCAGGCTGTCAACACTCATTGAGAGCAGGCTCCTGAGTCCTACTGTGGTTGGCGGTTGCAGTAAAGAATATTTAAAATATATACACTACATACTCTACATTACCAAAAGTATGTGGACATCTGCTCTTGAAACATCTCCTTCCAAAATCATTTGTTCCATGTTATTGATTCAGTTAATGTCATTTAAATATTTTTAAGGATGCTGTGGGCTTCGATACTGATAACAATGTGTGGGTAGGGGGTGGGATGGGGTCGTCAGCTGATCATAATGTAATATTATATTAACTGTTGTGGTATTGTTGTACAAACATTTTGATTATCCAGTAACAGACTAGAAGACAATAGATTATTCCATTATTTGTAACCAATCATGTCTGGAACCCATACAAAATGTATACAGCTCTGTCTGTCAGTGAGTGAGAGAGATGTGATCAAATCCTATCTGAATCTCCCAATTCATGAAAGATATAAGGAAAGGGGGCAGAGCTGACAAAGTGTGTATTCATGTCTTGGGTGACTGAAGGAAAAGTGGATCTTATGTCACATTCCAGACCGGTTTTGCTAAGAGCCTGGCACCATACAAAGTAGGAGCCATTCTGGAGAAAGAGAGAATTGCCTGTGGTGGCCACTCCTGGACACATACTGGAGTCTTGGAGAGCCATCCCTGAGAGAACTTCATAATGGATAATGGAATCTTCTATTCTGTTACTGGATAATCAAAATGTTTGCACAACAATACCACAACAGTTAATATATTATAATATTGCATTATGATCAGCTGACGACCCTATCCCACCCACACATCGATATCAGTATCTATGCCCACAGCATCCTTAAAAATATTACAATGACATTAACCTTATCAATAACATGGAACGACAAAAATAGAGGCAAGTCTGCGTTTTGCATGCTATAGGGCTTGCTTGAGATTATGAAAGAATGACGCAGTTAGAGTTAATTATATATTATAAATAATAACATATTGCACATCATGCTTGCGAAGGATATTTGTGGATATTAAGAACACTGTAATGAATCCCCCCCCCCCAAAAAAATTGGCACTTGTTTTCGACAATTATAGTTCTTTGAAAGCATTGAAATAATGTACAAATGAAATGACTTACTTTAAGACGGCACTGTCCCCTTGTCTGACAGTGATGTTGTCCTTAGAAAAAGAATCCCCGCTCCTCGCTGGCACTCCTGCAGGTACAAGGAATAACAGTCTTACACCGATGACAACAAGGCATTTCCAAGGCGCCACAAAATAACCACAAATGCCCATTTTCCGTCAGTGCGCAACTTCCACAAAAACTTGAATGTCAAATACTCCTTGCTCCGTGCGAAATAGTGATGCCCACAGAAATTCAACTCCACTCGAAATGCTGTTGTGGTTGGTGGTCGACCTCTATTTGCTTGCCTCAACTATAAGGTGAGAATATCAAAAAGTAAGCTATATCTGTTCCTCTAGTAACCTATCTCCAAGAAATTTCCAGCTACAACAAGCTTCAGAGGAAAAAAGCGATGTGTGTTTTCTGAAAGCTGATGTAGACCGTCTCCCCAGCTTTGTGTATGTTATTTGTAATCGCCAAGAGATGGATGCTCGCGCAAAGATGCATCAGCAAAGTCTCCACTTGGGTAGTTCTCCCGATACAGCACAACACTGCAGTGACTCTAGAAACTAGTATGCTCTAAAATCAGTTTTGTATCCTTATTTATCAAGAACATAAACTAAATCCACCAACCAGCCAGCACCGCGGAATCAGGTGAAAGCACTCCTTGATTCGAGTGTGTGCCTCGCGTACAGGCAAGTCTGCAGTTCTCTCCTGCGCAGGTTATAAAACCATGTGAGCCATCCGCGCAGCATCCATACTCCCGCTATTTTTAATACCCCATTGGATGATAAAGCAAGTGATTTGTAGAGATAAATTATTTTATTTATAATAATGTTTACATGGAGAAAATCGGACCTCTCTGAAATGAAAATGGATTACACTACCTCCATCAAAAGAGATTTTAGCTACTCTCCGTGAACGCTTGAAAAAAAGTGACCCTCCTATATACCCTAAATAACAATTTAAACAAGGTGGATAGCAGAGAACATGTCTACCATTTACTCCCACGTCTTGGACCGACTAGAGCCTTCTGCAGTGTTAGAAACTATTCCTGGTGTTGGAAGCATGACATGGTAAGGCGGGATTTTGATAGCGCACAGGGCTGTGGGCCAGAAGGTTGTGGGTTCGCAGACCACCGTGGACAAGAGTAGGGGTAGAAAGATTTCCTTTATAGTGAAAGCATTACATTAATCTATCATCGTATTTGCAGGTCCGATTAAAATAAAAAGCATTTTATAAACATTTCATGCAATTCTACTCATTTGACATGTAAACCGAATCTTTTTTTAATTCCACACAAATTACCGACATTTCAGGCTAAGAATGGACAAAGAGATGTGCTCATCATTGCAACGAAACTGTCCCCTTTGCATATAATAGGAATCTGAGCATAGTACTTTCAAAAAGTTATG
The DNA here is from genome assembly GCF_023373465.1 of Oncorhynchus keta. Lineage (NCBI taxonomy): Eukaryota > Metazoa > Chordata > Actinopteri > Salmoniformes > Salmonidae > Oncorhynchus > Oncorhynchus keta. The sequence continues at coordinate 24,044,608 of NC_068431.1, forward strand.
CCTACCATTCTACACCAGACAAAGTAGTCCTACCAATGCAGAAATAAATTAAGCTTTAATTGCTGGCTACTCTTCATCCGGGGGAACGAGAGGTCACACGTTTTTTACTGAAAGCTGTCTGGGTTTAAACATATATTTTTAAATATATACTCTACCGGGGGTCACTTAGAAATGTCCTTGTTTTTGAAAGAAACGCAAAAAAAAAAATGTCCATTAAAATAACTTCAAATTGATCAGAAATACAGTTAAGGGAGTAGTACACAGCGTTGTACGATATCTTTGGTTCCTTGTCAATTTCTCACATGGAATAGCCATTATTTCTCAGAACGAGAATAGATTGAGGAGTTTTAGAAGAAAGTTCTTTGTTTCTGGCCATTTTGAGCCTGTAATCGAACCAGCAAATGCTGATGCTCCAGATACTCAATTAGTGTAAAGAAGGCCAGTTGTGTTGTTTCTTTAATCAGCCCAACAGTTTTCAGCTGTACTAACATTATTGAAAAATGGTTTTCTAATGATCAATTAGCCTTTTAAAATGATAAACTTGGATTTGCTAACACAACGTGCCATTGGAACACAGGAGGAGGGATGGTTGCTGATAATGGGCCTCTGTACGCCTATGTAGATATTCCATAAAAAATCATCAGTTTCCAGCTACAATAGTCATTTACAACATTAACAACGTCTACACTTTATTTCTGATATATTTGCTGATATATTAATGGACAAACAAATATGCTTTTCTTTCAAAAACAAGGAAATCTCTAAGTGACCCCAAACCTTTGAACCGTAGTGCGTACAGTTGAAGTCGGAAGTTTACATACACCTTAGCCAAATACATTTAAACTCAGTTTTTCACAATTCCTGACATTTAATCCTAGTAAAAATGTCTTAGGTCAGTTAGGATCACCAGTTTATTTTAAGAATGTGAAATGTCAGAAGAGAATGATTGATTTATTTCAGCTTTTATTTTTTTCATCACATTCCCAGTGAGTCAGAAGTTTACGCACACTCGATTAGTACTTGGTAGCATTGCTTTTAAATAGTTTAACTTGGGTCAAACATTTAGGGTAGCCTTCCACAAGCTTCCCACAATAAGTTGGGTGAATTTTGGCCCATTCCTTCTGACAGAGCTGGTGTAACTGAATCAGGTTTGTAGGCCTCCTTGCTCGCACATGCTTTTTCAGTTCTACCCACACATTTTCTATAGGATTGAGGTCAGGGCTTTGTGATGGCCACTTCAATACCTTGACTTTGTTGTCCTGAAGCTATTTTACCACAACTTTGGAAGTTTACTTGGGGTCATTGTCCATGTTAAAGACCCATTTGCGACCAAGCTTTAACTTCCTGACTGATGTCTTGAGATGTTTCTTCAATATATCCACGTATTTTTCCCTCCTCATGATGCCATCTATTTTGTGAAGTGCACCAGTCCCTCCTGCAGCAAAGCACCCCCACAACATAATGCTGCCACCCCTGTGCTTCACCGTTGGGATGGTGTTCTTCAGCATAAAAGCCTCCCCCCTTTTCCTCCAAACATAACGATGGTCATTACAGCTAAACAGTTCTATTTTTTGTTTCATCAGACCAGAGGACATTTCTCCAGAAAGTACAGTCTTTGTCCCCATGTGCAGTTGCAAACCGTATTCTGTTTTTTTTTATGGCGGTTTTGGAGCAGTGGCTTCTTCCTTGCTGAGCGGCTGTTCAGGTTATGTCGATATAGGACTTGTTTTACTGTGGACATAGATACTTTTGTACTTGTTTCCTCCAGCATCTTCAAAAGGTCCCTTGCTGTTGTTGTGGGATTGATTTGCACATTTTGCACCAAAGTACGTTAATCTCTAGGAGACAGAACATGTCTCTTTCCTGAGCAGTATGATGGCTGCGTGGTCCCATGGTGTTTATACTTGCGTACTATTGTTTGTACAGATGAACGTGGTACCATCAGGCATTTGGAAATTGCTCCCAAGGATGAACCAGACTTGTGGAGGTCTACATGATGAAATACATCCACAGGTACACCCAATTGACTCAAATTATGTCAATTAGCCTATCAGAAGCTTCTAAAGCCATGCCATAATTTTCTGGAATTTTCCAAGCTGTTTAAAGGCACAGTCAACTTAGTGTATGTAAACTTCTGACCCACTGGAATTGTGATACAGTGAATTATAAGTGAAATAATCTGTCTGTAAACAATTGTTGGAAAAATGACTTGTGTCATGCACAAAGTAGATGTCCTAACCTACTTGCCAAAATTATAGTTTGTTAATAGGAAATTAGTGGAGTGGTTGAAAAATGAGTTTTAATGACTCCGACCTGCGCCTTCAATTGTATATATACTGAACAAAAATATAAACACAACATGTAATTTATTGGTCCTATGTTTCATGAAATTAAAGATGCCAGAAATGTTCCATATGCACAAAAAACTTATTTCTCTCAAAAATTGTGCAGCATGAACATTACTCAGGTGCACATTGTGCTGGGGACAATGAAAGGCCACTCTAAAATGTGAAGTTGTGTCACACAGCACAATGCCACAGATGCCTCAAGTTTGAGGGAGCGTGCAATTGGCATGCTGACTGCAGGAATGTCCACCAGAGCTGTTGCCTGAGAATTGAATGTTAATTTCTCTACCATAAGCCGCCTCCAACGTCATTTTGAGAACCAGCCTCACAACCGCAGACTACGTGTAACCCGCCCGCCCAGGACTTCCACATCCCGCTTCTTCACCTGCGGGCTTCTTCACCTGAGACCAGTAACCCATTTATTCTGATTGGCTGGCTCCCCAGTGGGTGGGTCTATGGCCTCCCAGGCCCACCCTTGGCTGTGCCCCTGCCCAGTCATGTGAAATCCATAGATTAGGGCCTAATTCATTTATTTTAATTGACTGATTTCCTATGAAATGTATATGAACTGTATATGAACTGTAACTGTAAAACCGTTGAAATTGTTGGATGTTGTGTTTATATTATTGTTCAGTATATTTCTATATATATTTCTAAAATATATATTAAACATCTTCTGTTGTGCAGCAAGTGAATAGCTTAATCAATTGACTGTGACAGAATTAGATTAGTTCCCAAGCAAAGTCAGCCTCTGAATGTCAAGGAAACAAAACAAGGATTTACATCAGTCTTTCCTGGGTACTTGACAGCTTGTTTCTAGCATAAAGCATTGTGGACCAAAGTGCTGTTATAGATCACTTAATACAATCAGTTCCATTTTATATTCTTCAAAATCTTAAGATAAAAGGGGCCTCTGCTATTTGCCATTTCCTTAAATGAAAGGTAGGCCTATTGCGTAGTCTCTCCTACCCCCTCAATTCGATTCCTGGCTTTAACAGCCCTTCACTGACACAGAGGTACGCTATTTAAAGAGTGCATGGTGGGTGGAGGACTTGACCATCAAATAGCCACATTTTGTCTGTCAAACAGGTAGGCCTACCTGTTATTTTATTTCCAAAAAAGCTAGAAATAAGCTCCAACACAAAGCCCTCTTCTTGTTGTTAAAGTCTAATTAAAATGAAGATGATTGAATTATGCCTACTCGAATTTGCCTACTTTCAGCACCATGAGCTGTCCGTTTTCAATGGATTGTGCCGCAGCTGCTGTTTCAAGTGTCAGCGCTACAATGTAAGTAACTACAATCTGGATTATTGTGAGGTCAATCAACCTTTGACTCTCGGCCTGAACTGCCACCGTAGAGCAGGTTAGGGCTCAGTGTTGGAATTTTCATTGCAGTGTGTAGTTTTATTTACACCATCCCATCAGCTATATTAGAAACGTAACTTTGCTCTGTGCTATTCCAAGCATGCATTTCATAGCCTATAGCCTCAAGGTTATAGAACATTTGATTGAGACCATGCTAAATAGGCAATAGGCGCACTTGATATTGCGAGCCCAGTGGAGAATCATAGATGAGGGGCGGCATCAGGCACACATCAATATATAGCCTAATAAGCAACTCATACTAAAACACTGAGAAATATTGAAATTCCATCAATTACAAATTACATGACCCTCCCCTGGACTTGATAAAGAAAATACTAAAGCCTCCCCTTGACTGAAAAGTAAAAAGCATGACCCTCCCTCATTTTCCTCCAGGTAATCATTATGTACATTTTGATTTGTCCCTATATCATTAGGCCTACCATAATGCAGTCAATTATTATTTCAATACTGTGTATTGGGAATGCTTAGCTAATCATCTGAAACATACCTTCCTGAACATATCAAGTTGGATCTATGCTCTGCTCAATAGTATAAGTGGTAGGCTATACTATTGTATATCAGAACTGTAGCCTAGTGTGTGTGCATGTGAGAGAAATATTTTCTAATAGTGATATAATATTTTTGGTTTTGTGTGTTCAGCTCATTGTAGGCCTCAATGTCAATGTGTAAATGACAACATATTTAGTCCCACTAAAGTTTGTGAGTATGTATTGTATAACAATATTTTATTACATGTTTTTTTTTTAAATGTGTAAAAAGTGTAATTATGATTATATTTTTAACCTTTATTTGACTAGGCAAGTCAGTTAGGAACAACTTCTTATTTATAATGACAGCCTACTCCGGACGACACTGGGCCAATTGTACGCCGCCCTATGGGACTCCCAATCACAGTCAGAGGTGATACAGCCTGGATTTAAACCAGGGACTGTAGTGACACCTCTTGCACTGAGATGCAGTGCCTTAGACCGCTGCGCCACTCGGGAGCCCAAGAACCCTGTAAATACATTTTACCTATACCTACAGTAGCTACCATACATCATTGTTTTGCAATGTACAAAATGAGTACAGTATATAGTGTAAACAATAGAAGCTGGTTGTTGAATAGCTCTGCCGAGACATCTTTCCATGGCATTATCATAAGCACATATGTGTCCTCAGCGTCTTAGCGCCATGCAGTGCACATTACTGTGCTAGGACAACTGAGCATTGTTATTGTAAGCATGTTATTTAATTCTGTCCAGCATAGACCTACATCCAAGGGCTCCCAGACCACATACTAAAAGACACGTTCCATTACTCTGACGACTACGTACTGTAGTATCTTTTTAACCTCCCGCTTTGGGCTGGTTGTGTCAATGTGTAGTTCATACATGCATAATCTATGAGCAGAATTACTGTTTTACCTCCATTGGCCATTAAATCCCTAGTTTGAAAGCTACTCGTTTCTAGAAGCTATGCAGCACCATTTTGAGTCCTGCAAGCTTGGCCCACTTGAGCCAGCCCCCTAGCAATTTGAGTTCCAGCCAATTTGAGTTCCAGTCCATCGCCATTTGAATGACAGCTAGCAAAATGCACATTGACGAGTCTCACAGTGAAAGAAGAGCGCTGGCCTAGCCTGCCCAGTGTTATCCAATGAGGTTGCATGTCACTGAGCCAATGGCTCCATGGCAATGGCTCAGTGACACAGAAGAGAGAGAGAGAGAGAGAGAGAGCAATGACGTAGTGCACATATCTGTACATATATGACATAACACATCCAATGCATTGTCCTCCTAATTGCATCCACTGAAATATGCATATTTGTATGCATGAAGATTGATTGGGTGTGGACTGAACTGGGGATATAGGGGTCACTGTTTGTTTTGACATGCACGCAGCCTCTTGGATTTACAGAGGTGTTGTTCAATTTATTATTAGGGAGATAGTGGGGGAATTATGATGATGACCCGAGCTGGAAAAATTGGGCTAAGATAAGAGTTAATTAAAACTCTATCTAGCCTGTGGTGCAACCTGAGTAGGTCTTCGTGCACTACGTGCAAATCGAACTCAATGGCATTTTAATTAAAACCCCTCGTTCTGACCTCAGCAAATCTAAGATGTGTGGTCTTAATTAGCATTGGTTGCTAGGTGGGGGGTGGGGGGGGATCCTGGTGAAACACTTGTTTCTGAAACACCCCCAGCAGATTAGGATGACAACATGTTGTTGACTATAGACTGCCTATAACATCAGACCTGTCTATCAGCTTGAATGACCTCATCTTATTTAAAGGCCTACTCTGTGATATTTACAGACATTTTTATTAATGTAAATTAATGATATATTCAAATATAACTCATAAATGCCCCATGTCATGAGCTTTGATCAACTGTCTAAGCCAACCATAACCCAAAATATAAGGACGTTTTACATCCCTCAGTTTTATAGGAACCCAAGTGGCAATGTTGCTGTTTTATTGATTTCAAATTAAGGAGTTGGCCTTTAAGCTACAATACATAGGGCTGTGGAACATTGGAATTTTCACTGTATGGCTGAGTCAACCATTTCAATTACCTGGGGATTAGGAGTAAATTCACAAGTGTATCTAGGGAATTTACATTACTTTGAAAGAGTCTTTAGTCACAATGAGACTGGAAACCGTGTAATATACATAATCGAGCCAACCTTCATTGTTTTGTCATGAGAGGGTCAGATGCAGTGGATGACCTTGCTTTGTTAGCCAGCGATATGTTTATGAGAACTGGTGCCACGCTCTGTGAAATGACTAATTAGACTGGCATTGTGTGCTAGACTCCATGCATGGATCATTTCCCCACTGTGTACTACAAACAAGAGTAGGAGGGGACCTTAGACTTAGTCGGGTGCCCAAAGAAGTAACATTTGCATTGAATAAGAGCACACTTACATTGGTATCTGTTGAGTTGGGTGTTGCTTTATTGTAACACATCAAGGAAGACAGTTTATACTGTAGATTCATGAAATTCTATAGTAGGCTATACTGTATCTATATCAACAGTTTATGATATATATATATATACAAATTCTAAGAAAGGAAGATAACTATTTTTCATAGAAATGATTGAAATGCCTTTCTTCTATTGATGCCTTTACATGGAATGTATTTATGCATGCACTGACATTCAGGCCCACACTGACACTCGCATTCATACTCATCACAATCCAGCACAGTACATCATGACACCTTAGAACAATGGGCATGACACTGGATTGAACTCTCACTGTTATCTTTCTGCTTTAAAGTTTTACAGTACATAACTAAATCTTTCAAAGTAATCAATGTATTTAGACATATATGGTGCCCTTAAATGAATTGAATCTGCAGACATCTTGTATCTGAAGTTCCCTGGAGAGATACTGAATGTAGATATGCTGATACAGTACCATGTATCAGGCGTGGGTGACTTTTACATGACTTCCCAGGAGGAAATTAAATGCATGCTAATTATAGTATCATTGATACTAAGGCCATTCAATGAAGGTCTTGACCTTGAGCTCAACTCTGAATACACACATTTGTTTAATTGTAACATACTGGACAGTGGATAGGCGCCGTGAAATGTGTTGTTTTACAGCCATACTGTAGTAGTATGGCACCCCTGGACCAAATTAAGGTTAAGTGCCTTGCTCAAGGGCACAGACACATTTTTCACTTTGTCGGCTCAGTTATTCAAACCAGCAACCATTTGGTTACTTGCCCAATGCTCTAACAACTAGGCTACCGGCCACCATACTGCATAAATTAAGAATTTCCTCTCATTTAGACGAAACATGCAAGAAGCATGCTTTATGGCAACTGTCTGAAAATTAACATTTGTCTGCATATGTAACTTTTGAAGGCTTAGTAATAAGGATGTACTTTTTCTGGACATGAAAAGGTTTTTGAAGGCTCTAGCTTATCTTCGAAGCCATGCGGTCTACATTTATTCTGACAGCAGGTAAAGCAAAAAATACATCAGCAAGCACCCCAGTGGTACACGGCCTGGTGGGCACTATGGCAAATCAAAGTACTTCTTTATTCCTAAGAAATCCGGGAACAGCGATAATGGTGGTGTTCTCTCACTCTGAAAGGGCCAGCAAACGGTTCTTATTAGTGCAACAGTAAGTGGTGTTTTTCCGCATTTGCCATTGGCTAAATCCAAGAAAAAAACATATTGCATAACTTTAGGTCTATGATGGTAGAGCAAAGTTTATCTAACCTGATAGTAAGATTAACTTTGTTTCAATGTCAACAAACAATTCAGAGAGATTTCTTACAACTGTGTCATATCTGTGGTAAGACATGTCATGGAATGATTTGGATGATGTCTTTAGAAGTGCATTTGGACATGTACAGTATCTAAGGGAAACATCATAGTACATTGAGTCAATTGAAATTAAGTACTGAGGCTGGATTGCTATATTGTTTCTCAGTACTTGGTAATGTTTTCCCGAATTACACTCATTTAGCATTTTGTCAGGTCTACACAAGAATCTGTATTTGATCCTTTAGACCAGGTATTCCCAAACTGGGGTACACACAATGCCGTCAGCGGTACGCCAAATAAAAATGTGATTCATATTTTTTTTTTAAATAGTAGTTTAAAAAATAAATATATATAAATGTTTTTACATTTATTTTTGTAATAAAAAATACAATTCTTCACCTTTTCAAACAGTCCATTTATATTTTCCAACGAGGTTATACATTTGGGTGAGTTTTTTTCTCTTGCCTGAGTAGCCTCATTTCACTGCCAAAAATAAAATGAAACCATCTAGTGTTCAGCGAAATAACAACACAATGTCAAATACATGTAGCCCAGTCAAATAATTAACATCCAATCACATTAACTGTTACTCTCTCGCGGAAATTCCACTAACGGTCCGTATGTAACCAGACCTATAGTTGCGGCTCAATTTGTTTACTCGAAAATGGATAAATGGTTAAAAAAAGCAAGGCCCACTTCCATAGAAACACATACCAGCTCTACTGGCAGTACTGCTACTACCAGCAGTATTACACCTGCACGTGCCGGCAACACAAGTTGTTCTTCAGTAATTATACAATTGTTGTTAGCCCAGCTAGCATGGACAATGACAGTTGTGAATCTGATGCAGCCGAAGAGCTACTGCCCCCTTACCCGGGAAAGCACCGAACAACAGACAGGGACAGTGTGTTATATGTGCAGTGTGTTATATGTGCAAAAGTACTATCTCACAACTCGATGAAACCTTCACTCTTGTGCAGACATTTAGAAACAAAACATGCCAATTTGAAAAATAAACCACAGGAGTTTTTTGAGCAAGAATTAAGACAAGTTTCGGCAAGCAACAGATACCATTATTAATAAGAAGGGGCTAGAAGCGTCTTATATGGTGAGCTACCGAGTGGCTAGGACAGGCAAGCCCCATACTATTGTGGAGGACTTAATTCTTCCTGTTGCTGCGGATATGGCTGGGACAATGCTGGGGGAAAAGGCCATAAGAACTATACAGACAATGCCTTCATCAAACAACATTGTTTCACAACACATCAGTGACATGGCAGGAGATGTTTTGAAACAATTACTGCTTCGCATACAAGTCAGTGAATTCTATGTGTTACAGCTGGATGTGTCAACAAACGTGGCGGGCCTGGCACAGCTCCCGGTATATGTCCTTTATGTTTATGGGGGGTCAATTAAGGAGACGACATCTTCTGCAAACCACTAGAAACCAGGAGAACAGGATATTTTTTAAAGTACTGGACAGCTTCGTGACATCAAATGGACTTTGGTGGTCATGATGTGTTGATATCTGTACTGATGGCGTAAAAGCCATGACAGGGAGACATAGTGGAATGGTAACGTGTGTGCAAGCAGTTGCTCCCGACACCACTTGGGCATTGCAGCATCCAATAGAGGCTATTGCTGCCAAGGGAATGCCTGACAGCTTGAAAGATGTTTTGGACACTATAGTGAAACTGGTTACCTTTATTAAAGCAAGGCCCCTGAACTCTTGTGTATTTTCTGCACTATGCAATAATATGGGCAGCGACCATGTAACGCTTTTACAACATACAGAAGTGCGTTGGTTATCAAGGGGCAAAGTTTTGACGTTTTTTTAAAATTGAGTGACGAGTTTAAAGTTTTCTTTACTGACCATAATTTTCACTTGTCACGCATGATGACGAGTTTCTCATGACTGGCCTATCTGGGTGATGTTTTTCTTGCCTGACTGATCTGATTCTAATATTACAGGGACTCCCCAGAACTATATTCAATGTGCGGGACAAAATTGAGGCTATGATTAACCTGTTAATCCTACCCCCTATTTTTTTTAACATTCTGTTAAAAATCGCTCAACATTTCAGCGCCCTGCTACTCATGCCAGGAATATAGTATATGCATATGATTAGTATGTGTGGATAGAAAACACTCAGACGTTTATAAAACTGGTTAAATCACGGCTGTGACTATAACAGAACGTGCGTTTCATCGAAAAGCGCAGGAAAATCTGATCACTGAAAATGGAAATATATATCCATGCGCGACTTGAACCCATTGATAAAGGTGAACCACATTTAATGGGGCTGAGGTTGCAATACCTTCAGCTTCCACACGTTGTCTAGAGTCTTGTCATTTGCCTAGGCTTTGTTTCTTGGTCAAACAGACGCAAGGCAACGCATTTCCTCCGGTCTCCGACCGGATATTTTGGTTAAGATTTACCCGGACATTTTTTCCAGACGGACAGCTAAAGAATATACTTCGCCTCGTGATCAATTTGATCGCTTATTAATGTTTAATAATACCTAAAGTTGCATTACAAAAGTATTTCAAAGTGTTTTGTGAAAGTTTATCGTCGACTTTTTTAATAAAAAAAAATGACGTTACGTTATAAGACGCTATTTTTTTCTGTTTATCACACAGTCTTCATAGATCGATATCTAGGCTATATATGGACCGATTTAATCGAAAAAAAGACCCAATAGTGATTATGGGACATCTATGAGTGCCATCAAAGAAGATGGTCAAAGGTAATGAATGTTTTATATTTTATTTGTGCGGTTTGTGTAGCGACGACTATGCTAATTATTTTGTTTACGTCCCCTGCGGGTCTTTTGGGGTGTTACATGCTATCAGATAATAGCTTCTCATGCTTTCGCCGAAAAGCATTTTAAAAATCTGACTTGTTGCCTGGATTCACAACGAGTGTAGCTTTAATTCAATAACCTGCATGTGTATTTTAATGAACGTTTGAGTTTTAACTAGTACTATTAGCATTTAGCGTAGCGCATTTGCATTTCCAGATGTCTAGATGGGACGCCTGCGTGCCAGGTAGGACCAAGAGGTTAAGAAGTTTGAGCTCTTTTCTCTGCATTAACAAGGACAACACACAGGTATTTCCATCATCGTATTATTCTTTCTGTGCAAATGATCTCAAGTTTACGGACAATATCAAATGTGATATAGCGAAGCACCTGAGTGAGTTGGGTGCGCAATTACGCAGGTACATTCCCGAAATGGATGACACAAATAACTGGATTCGTTATCCCTTTCATCCCCTGCCTCCAGTCCACATACCTATATCTGAACAAGAGAGCCTCATCGAAATTGCAGCAAGCAGTTCTGTGAAAATGTTATTTAATCAGAAGCCACTGCCAGATTTCTGGATTAGGCTGTGCTCAGATGATCCTGCCTTGTCAAATCGCGCTGTTAGACACTGATGCCCTGTGCAACCACGCACCTTTGTGAGTGTGGATTCTCGGCCCTAACTAGCATGAAAACTAAATACAGGTACAGACTGTGTGTGGAAAATGATTTAAGACTGAGACTCTCTCCAATATCAAATCAAATCAAATCAAATGTTATTTGTCACATACACATGGTTAGCAGATGTTAATGCGAGTGTAGTGAAATGCTTGTGATTCTAGTTCTGACAATGCAGTAATAACCAACAAGTAATCTAACTAACAATTCCAAAACTACTGTCTTATACACAGTGTAAGGGGATAAAGAATATATACATAAGGATATATGAATGAGTGATGGTACAGAGCAGCATAGGCAAGATACAGTAGATGGTATCGAGTACAGTATATACATATGAGATGAGTATGTAAACAAAGTGGAATAGTTAAAGTGGCTAGTGATACATGTATTACATAAGGATGCAGTGGATTATATAGAGTACAGTATATACGTATGCATATGAGATGAATAATGTAGGGTATGTAACATTATATAAGGTAGCATTGTTTATAAAGTGGCTAGTGATATATTTTACATCATTTCCCATCAATTCCCATTATTAAAGTGGCTGGAGTTGAGTCAGTGTCAGTGTCAGTGTGTTGGCAGCAGCCACTCAATGTTAGTGGTGGCTGTTTAACAGTCTGATGGCCTTGAGATAGAAGCTGTTTTTTAGTCTCTCGGTTCCAGATTTGATGCACCTGTACTGACCTCACCTTCTGGATGATAGCGGGGTGAACAGGCAGTGGCTCGGATGGTTGTTGTCCTTGATGATCTTTATGGCCTTCCTGTAACATCGGGTGGTGTAGGTGTCCTGGAGGGCAGGTAGTTTGCCCCCGGTGATGCATTGTGCAGACCTCACTACCCTCTTGAGAGCCTTACGGTTGTGGGCGGAGCAGTTGCCGTACCAGGCGGTGATACAGCCCGCCAGGATGCTCTCGATTGTGCATCTGTAGAAGTTTGTGAGTGCTTTTGGTGACAAGCCGAATTTCTTCAGCCTCCTGAGGTTGAAGAGGCGCTGCTGCGCCTTCTTCACGATGCTGTCTGTGTGAGTGGACCAATTCAGTTTGTCTGTGATGTGTATGCCGAGGAACTTAAAACTTGCTACCCTCTCCACTACTGTTCCATCGATGTGGATAGGGGGGTGTTCCCTCTGCTGTTTCCTGAAGTCCACAATCATCTCCTTAGTTTTGTTGACGTTGAGTGTGAGGCCCTCACCTCCTCCCTGTAGGCCGTCTCGTCGTTGTTGGTAATCAAGCCTACCACTGTTGTGTCGTCTGCAAACTTGATGATTGAGTTGGAGGCGTGTGTGGCCACACAGTCGTGGGTGAACAGGGAGTACAGGAGAGGGCTCAGAACGCACCCTTGTGGGGCCCCAGTGTTGATGATCAGCGGGGTGGTAGATGTTGTTGCCTACCCTCACCACCTGGGGGCGGCCTTCAGGAAGTCCAGTACCCAGTTGCACAGGGTGGGGTCGAGACCCAGGGTCTCGAGCTTGATGACGAGCTTGGAGGGTACTATGGTGTTGAATGCCGAGCTGTAGTCGATGAACAGCATTCTCACATAGGTATTCCTCTTGTCCAGATGGGTTAGGGCAGTGTGCAGTGTGGTTGAGATTGCATCGTCTGTGGACCTATTTGGGCGGTAAGCAAATTGGAGTGGGTCTAGGGTGTCAGGTAGGGTGGAGGTGATATGGTCCTTGACTAGTTTCTCAAAGCACTTCATGATGACGGAAGTGAGTGCTACGGGGCGGTAGTCGTTTAGCTCAGTTACCTTAGCTTTCTTGGGAAAAGGAACAATGGTGGCCCTCTTGAAGCATGTGGGAACAGCAGACTGGTATAGGGATTGATTGAATATGTCCGTAAACACACCGGCCAGCTGGTCTGCGCATGCTCTGAGGGCGCGGCTGGGGATGCCGTCTGGGCCTGCAGCCTTGCGAGGGTTAACACGTTTAAATGTCTTACTCACCTCGGCTGCAGTGAAGGAGAGTCTGCATGTTTCCGTTGCAGGCCGTGTCAGTGGCACTGTATTGTCCTCAAAGCGGGCAAAAAAGTAATTTAGTCTGCCTGGGAGCAAGACATCCTGGTCCGTGACTGGGCTGGTTTTCTTCTTGTAGTCCGTGATTGACTGTAGACCCTGCCACATGCCTCTTGTGTCTGAGCGGTTGAATTGAGATTCTACTTTGTCTCTGTACTGACGCTTAGCTTGTTTGATAGCCTTGCGGAGGGAATAGCTGCACTGTTTGTATTCGGTCATGTTACCAGTCACCTTGCCCTGATTAAAAGCAGTGGTTTGCGCTTTCAGTTTCACACAAATGCTGCCATCAATCCACGGTTTCAGGTTAGGGAATGTTTTAATCGTTGCTATGGGAACGACATCTTCAAGGCATGTTCTAATGAACTCGCACACCGAATCAGCGTATTCGTCAATGTTGTTAGCTGACGCAATACGAAACATATCCCAGTCCACGTGATGGAAGCAGTCTTGGAGTGTGGAGTCAGGTTGGTCGGACCAGCTTTGGACAGACCTCAGCGTGGGAGCTTCTTTTTTTATTTTCTGTCTGTAGGCAGGGATCAACAAAATGGAGTTGTGGTCAGCTTTTCCGAAAGGAGGGCGGGGCAGGGCCTTATAAGCGTCGCGGAAGTTAGAGTAACAATGATCCAAGGTTTTTCCACCCCTGGTTGCGCAATCGATATGCTGATAAAATTTAGGGAGTCTTGTTTTCAGATTGGCCTTGTTAAAATCCCCAGCTACAATGAATGCAGCCTCCGGATAAATGGATGCCAGTTTGCAAAGAGTCAAATAAAGTTTGTTCAGAGCCATCGATGTGTCTGCTTGGGGGGGGATATATACGGCTGCGATTATAATCGAAGAGAATTCTCTTGGTAGATAATGTGGTCGACATTTGATTGTGAGGAATTCTAAATCAGGTGAACAGAAGGATTTGAGTTCCTGTATGTTTCTTTCATCACACCATGTCTCGTTAGCCATAAGGCATACGCCCCTGCCCCTCTTCTTACCAGAAAGATGTTTGTTTCTGTCGGCGCGATGCGTGGAGAAACCCGCTGGCTGCACCGCCTCCGATAGCGTCTCTCCAGTGAGCCATGTTTCCGTGAAGCAAAGAACGTTATAGTCTCTGATGTCCCTCTGGAATGCTACCCTTGCTCGGATTTCATCAACCTTGTTGTCAAGAGACTGGACATTGGCGAGAAGAATGCTAGGGAGTGGTGCACGATGTGCCCGTCTCCGGAGTCTGACCAGAAGACCGCCTCGTTTCCCTCTTTTTCGGAGTCGTTTTGGGTCGCCGCATGGGATCCATTCCGTTGTCCTGTTTGAAAGGCAGAACACAGGATCCGCGTCGCGAAAATCATATTCTTGGGAGTACTGATGGTGAGTTGACGCTGATCTTATATTCAGTAATTCTTCACGACTGTATGTAATGAAACCTAAGATGACCTGGGGTACTAATGTAAGAAATAACGCGTAAAAAAACTAAAAACTGCATAGTTTCCAATACAACCCAACATTGCAGAGTTATGAGCATACTTTCAAGCACACCCTTCTCATTAACCTGTGGTGAGTTTTTCACAATTTTTTATGAGAAAATAAGGTTTTATATGTAAGATGGTTAAATAAAGATCATTGTTGATTATTGTTATATTATTATTTGTGCTCTGGTCCTATAATCTTTGTCAATTCTCATGAGCCGGGTTGTGACAAAAACTCACACTCACTCTTATGTTTAATAAATGTATCGTATGGTGTGTGTGTGGCAGGCTTAGAATGATGGCAAAAAACAAGAGTGCGCTGACCCTGGTGCTAGAGGGGCTACGCAGCTGGAGGTTGAATGTTTGGAGGGGTTCGGTCGGGACTATAAAAAAATTGGGAACCACTGCTTTAGACAATCATATCACAAAATTACCTTTTACATTAGATAATAAAGCCTTTGAAACAGAGATGAAACTTAATAAGCCCAGAAATCACATGTTCACTATGCCATCACAGAGAAACATTATGTCTGAAATAGATATAGAAAGCTATGAACTTATTGCATCTGTTTTACCAGATTGTTTATTATAATATATATATACGTTTATAGGGCTTTCATAGAATCTCAAAGTGCTTCACGAGCAAAAAACAAGCAAGCATTATATCATGACAGGTTGGTTGACCAAGTTTTTTGAAAGCTGCATCCTCCAAAGATGGAGCGGATCAGTTCATGGCTTGAGCGGAGAGAGCTGGTCAGAGGATGGTAGATGATGGTGATGGAGTTGGCTGATAGTCTTGTAGAGGGCAAGTCTGGGAACTAGCCTGAGTCTTATAGCTAGCCACTGGACTTCTCCTCTTCCACTCTGTGTCGCACCAACTTGGGTGATGCCTCAGCAGTTCTCCTCACTACGAGCCTTCTGCTTCAGCACTGCTGCATTCCTCTCTCTCCCATTCCTCTCACGCTTCAGGAAACTCCTCCAGTGATGTTCTCAGAAGATCAGGAATTGGCAGCCAGGTGAAACAGAAAAGCTGATACTGTGTCCAGATGCATTTATCAAACACGTTTTTTTGCCATTTAGCTAGCTAACTAGCCAAGCCAAAAAGTGTTAACCTTTCAGTCAATCTGCAAATCCGTGGCTCAAAAGCACCAGATATATGCAATTAAAACTCAATGTTATAAAAAACAAAAGAGCTGATTAAAAATCAACTATTAAAAACACTGAAAAAGTAACTAAATATGTATTAATTTATGTGGCGTACAGCAGGTCAGCCACCAGGGGGAGACTCGTCGTGGCCTGGTGACAGATGGAGTATACATCACGAGGCGATTGCCCCATCTGCTGGACGTGCCAGGTCTCGACGGGCTCTAACTACGATGGACTCAAATGGGAGATACTCAGCCGCTATGGGTATAGCCTGGCCCAACGGGCTCAACTATTCCACGACTGGAGTTTCATAGCCGACGCATCCCCCCGAGCCCAGATGAGCGACCTAATCCGCGTCACCAGGGGATGGCTCCTAACAGACGTATCCACCCTCTTCCATCCTAGACTAAGTGGTCCTGGATTGCTTCCTACGGGCACTACCCCACAACATGAAGAGGGCAGCGAGTCTATGCGCGGCCCAGACCTTGGAGGGCCTCCTCAGGCCCTGCTGAGTGGGAGCCGGGCCGAGTCGGCGCCCGTTCGAGAAGTCAGAAGGACAGCCCCACTGCTGTGTACCCCGAACAGACAGTCGGCAGGGCCAAAGGACCGCAAAACCATGGAGAGACATCTGGGGTAAGGCCGACCCACCACCCACGACCCCAGGTAGATGGAGAGCAAAGGAGGTGTTTTGAGTGTTGTGCCCGGGGGCACATTGCCTGGAATTGCCCGGCTCGAGAGGACTCGATGCCATCAGCAAGCCCCGGAGGCGAGTGGGTCACGCAGTGAACTACGTCACCTCCTGTTGGGCACACCACAAATCAACTGCACCCATGGTCCTGGTGAAGGTTGACGGACACAACACGGAAGCTCTATTAGACTACAGAAGTATGGTTACCCTCCTAACCACGAGCCTGCTGAACCAGGATACTAAATGTAGTGGGGAGATGTCCATTTCCTGTGTTCATGGGGACACAAAGTGGTATTCAACCGTATGGGCCAATATCGTGACACCACAAGGGAAATGCCAGATGATGGTGGGTGCAGTACCAGAGTTGTCGGTACCTCTCCTAGTGGGATGAGATTGTCTGCTGTTCGTGGCCCTGTGGAGGCACGAGCTGAGGAAGAAGGTACGAGCTGGCCGAAGACGAGAGTGAGGACGACCCATCGTCTGTGCAGGCCCGGAAGCAAACGTTTGATCAACCTGTATCGACGGGTCCAGAGACGAATGGGGGGGCGAAACCCGACCCCCTGGGGAACCACGGGAGGAGGAGCCCAGCCTCCCCCTCCTCAATTTCGAGGGGCCAGCCGAGACACCCCCTGGGGCCCAACTCAGGGGACAATTCAGGATGGCCCAGTGGGAGGATTCTAACTTGAAAGCCACCGCAGCCCTAGTGATAGCGGTGGATGGACAGCTACTTCCGGGGGTGAGTGACTGGCCATACCCTCATTTCCAAATCAAAAATAACCTTTTGTATCAGGTGTCGTGCCAACAGGGGGAACTTCGAGAGGTATTGTTGCTGCCCCGACGGTACGTGGGAACCGTTCTTCAGCTGGCCCACACCCACCTGTTGGGGGCGCACCTGGGAATGGAGAAGATCCGGGAACGGATCGCCGCCTGGTTCCACTGGCCCGGGATGAGGAGGGCTGCGGAAGATTACTCTAACAGCTGCCCGGAGTGTTCAAATGACCGGCACACTTCCGAAACTCACGGGTCCCCCTACCGATCATTGGGGTGCCCTTTGAACGTATCGCCATAGACTTAGTGGGACCCCTGGTAAAAACAGCACAAGGACACCGGTACATCCTGCTAATAGTGGACTATGCCACCCAGTATCCCGAGGCCATTCCCCTACTGTCAGCGGTATTCAAGGGAATCGCCCGGGAGCTGTTCCACCTCTTTAGCCGGGTGGGTATTCCGAACGACATCCTGACAGACCAAGGTACTGAGTTTATGTCCCGCCTAATGAAAGATTTGTGTGCTCTCCTGCAGATTAAGCAGATCCGGACCTCTGTCTTCCACCCGCAGATGGATGAGCTCGTCGAGCGGTTCAATAAAATGCTCAAACAAACGCTGTGGAAGGTCACTGAGCAGGACGGGAAGAACAGGGACCAGCTACTACCCCACCTAATGTTCTCAATACGAAAAGTACCCCAGTCTTCCACTGGGTTCTCCTCTTTAGAACTCTTCTATGGGAGGAGGCCACCGGGGCCTAATGGAACTCGTCAAGAAGGTGTGGGAAGCCAAACCAACCCCCTTATGCAGCGTGGTAGAGCACATGGAGACGATGAGGGAGCGGCGGACAGCCATATAGCCAGTCGTGAGGGAACATATCGAAAAGGCTCAAAGCTCCCAAGCCCAAGTCTACAATTGGGGAGCCCATCCCCGAGAATTCCAGGTGGGAGCCAGGGTATTGGTTTTAATCCCCACATCCGAAAGTAAGTTCCTGGCTACATGGCAAGGGCCATACGAGGTGATCGAGAAGCTGGGACCTGTCAATTACCGTGTACAGCTGCCGGGGAGACGGAAACCCCAACAGATTTACCACGTGAACCTGTTGAAGAAGTGGCACGAGAGGACAGCCTTGGCCGTGTTATGGTCGGGACCCAGGACGCCAATGGTACCAGTGGTGGTCCCGAGCAATGAGGACCCAGAAGCAAGATCTCAGGGAGCTCGTTGATCGGAACACGGCGGTGTTCTCAGAGAAGCCGGGCCGCGCGACCCTCATTTGAACACCACATCCGAACACGGCATCGGGAAACGAAAAGACGAAAGAGGCCACATCAGATTCCGGAGGCCAGAAGGAAGGCCGTGAAACAGGAAGTGGAGGCTATGTGGAGGATGGGGGGTCATTGAAGAGTCTCACAGTGCATGTTGCAGCCCCATCGTGTTGGTGCCCAAACCGGACGGTAGCCAGTGCTTCTGTAATGATTTCCGGGGTGTGAACGACATAAGCTTGTTCGACGCCTACCCCATGCTGAGGGTGGACGAGCTCATCGACCGATTGGGAAAGGACGGTACATCAGCACCATTGACCTGACCAAAGGATATTGGCAGGTACCATTGGCAGTCTCTTCCTGGGAGAAGACAGCGTTTTCGATACCAGGCGGATTGTATTAGTACCGGGTGATCCCGTTCGGTCTCCACGGAGCCCCGCCCACATTCCAGGCGAGTGACGATTATACATCACGAGGCGATGGCTTCATCTGCTGGACGTGCCAGGTCTCGATGGGCTCTCCAGCCAGGACTAATTGGGGCGGATTGGGGATTTGTGAGTAATCAAAGGCTGATTGCTCACCAGCTGTACAACTCCCATAAAGCTGCCAGGAGGGCAGCACACAGGGGAGAGACTGGGGGAGGAAAGGACTCCCGTATAGTTGGGGAAGGTGCCAGAGGTAACAGGAGGGAGTTCAGTTTTTGATCCCCACAAGAGCAAGACCCGGAGCCCAGAAGACGGTATCCCGGAGAGGGTCTCTTGGGGGAGACCTTTTTTTTTTTCCTTTTGGACTATTATTTGAAACTGAGCTAATCCTACTCTGTCCATATCTGATCTGTGTAAACGTTTTGACCCAACCCCCTGGTCTTCACATTTACTATAGTTCTGTGCTATAGAACTATGATATATGTAAAGGATAAGCGCTGATGTCTTGTACATTACCTTGGAAATAATGGACAATGCAGTGGGACGAGTCCCTTTGCAGAGTTCATTTTTCCAAGGTAATGTACAGAACAGAGGGATTTATTCATTTATTTCATATATTTCATTTATCCCGCTTATACCACAGTTGCCAAAGAAATCAATATGAAAGAGCACATTTTGCGGTATAAACTTTTTTTTCTTTGATATTTTCATTTTTATAAGCAAATTCATACTTCCTCATCTTTTGGATGCTAGAGACGCGTCATTCTTTCAATTAGTTTGATATTTATGGGGTGACCCAGTTGTTTGTTTGCCAAATAAAATAATACTATAAGCACAAATTTACCTTTAGAACTAAAACATTTCCGTTGATATTTTCATTTACAGTATATAAGCGAATTAATATATTCTCATCTTTTGGGTGCTAGAGACGCAACCCAGTCGCAACCCATTCGATTCGTTAGATATTTATGGACGCCACCAAGTCGTTCGTTCTTTATGTTCTATTGCCATGCTCACTGGCAACATTCTAGTTACTGGTTAACACAGTCACGACCTCTGCAGCCAGAACAGCCAGAATAACTGCAAAGTGGCTGCTTTCTATTGATATTCCTTTGGATACATCTATAACAATCAGCTGATAATCCCCGATTTTTCCTGGCATAGCTAGAAAAGTTTGCTTTCTCATCAGAACACTCAACACTGTTCATTACAAGAAGATTGCATTGCATAATAAACACTAGGCTCGAAGCTATCTAGATAGCTTGCTAGCAAACCTTCCACTATGACAATTGAATAAAAACGTACATTTCTGAAAGCAGCTGGTCAAACTAGAAACGTGGGAGGATTTGACAACATAGAGCCTCTTGCGTCATGACTGCAACAGTTGCCGAGACCAGAGAAATTCATCTTCATTACTCACCACGTTAGGTCATCAGATGCTCAAAATAAAAATTTGCATTTGGTTAATGTGACACCACCGCATTATGTCTGGGCTCACTTGAACCTGGTAAGTTCTGGGTCCCGTTTCTGTACGTTCCCTCTTGTCCATTTCCCTTCCCTTCTGTAGTCTCACACCATCACTTCCTGTTCTGTTTGGAGATGGTGCTCCCGGCCACCGGAGAGCGTCTTGGCTTGTTTGTTCAGCACTTCATTACGCCTGTTTGGCTTCATGATGTCCAGCTGTGTGCGGAGAGGCCTCCCGAACATCAGTGCAGCTGGACTTTCATTTGTCGTGGCATGTGGGGTGTTTCGGTAGGAGGCCAGGAACTTGGCCAGTTTTGTTTACAAATTCCCTTTGTGTCCTTTTGCTGTACGGAGTCCTTTCTTTAGGGTTTGCACAAAGTGCTCTGCCAGCCCATTGGTGGCAGGGTGGTACGGAGCTGAGGTTGAGTGTTTGATTCCATTTACTGACATGAATCCTGTAAACTCGTCACTTACAAAAGCTTGCGCTTTGTCACTTACCAGCTGCAGCGGCAATCCGAAGCATGCAAACGTTGTTCTGAGACACTCTATTGTCTGAGGTGGAGGAGTCAGTGCAAAACACCTCTGGCCATTTGGAATGGGCATCAACTATAACCAGAAACACGCTTTTCAAAGAGAATAGCGTAGTCCACATGAATTCTCTGCCATGGCTATGTGGGCCATTCCCATGGGTAGACTGGGACAGGAGCAGGCATGTGAAGGGTTTCCAAACATCCGCTACAGTTCTTCTCCATGTTTTCTATCTGTTGATCCAGACCTGGCCACCAGAAGTGGCTCCTTGCGAGCAGCTTAATTTTGACAATTCCAACATGACCTTCATGTAGTTGCTGCAAAACCTGATGTTGGCATTTCTGGGGTATCATGACTTTGAAGAACTCACACTTCTGTAGTTTTGCCTGTAGACCATACTGTTTCAGTCTTTTCAGAACCTCTTCCAGGTTAGCCAGGTGCTCTCTGTTGGTGAGTCCTGTTATGATCATGTCATCCAGGATACACTGGGTTCCTGGGATTCCTTGCTAAATCTGGTCAATAGTTTGTTGCCAAATGGCTGGGGCCAATGCAATGCCAAAAACCAGGCCGTTATACCTGTATAGACCTTTGTGTGTGTTTATTGTCACGTACTGTTTGGAGCTCTCTTCAACCGATAGCTGCAGGTAAGCCTGTTTCAGATCGATTTTACTGAAGTGTTTCCCACCAGCTAGTGCAGCAAAGATGTCATCCAGACGTGGCAGGGTGTATTGGTCCACATGCAACATTGAATTCACAGTTACCTTGAAGTCCCCACACATTCTAACAGACCTGTCTTTCTTTACAATAGGAACTATTGGTATGGCCCATTTGCTTCGGTCCACTTTCGTCAGTATCCCTGTATCCTGCAAGCGATCGATTTCCAGTTGATTTTGGTCTCAGAGAGTATGTAACAGATCTGGCTTTGCAGAATTTTACTGCACCCATCTGATCACTGAAAACTGTGTTGTATTTCTTCCGCAAGTGTTCCAGTGTTTGGTCTGTGCCTTTCTCTATGGACTGGAAAGTGTGGAGCATTTTCAAGTCACACCAGTTCAGCTTAATTTTTGAAAGCCATTCCCTGCCAAATAATGGGGGACCAGTTCCAGGCACCACATACAGCTGTAAAGGTGTTTTTTCTCCATAACTCACTCTGACCTACAACACCCCATTGGGCTCAATCACTCTCCTGAGTAGGTCTTCAGCTTGATAGCCTTGAAGTGCTCATTGTAAACAGTTGTGAATTATGGACACTGCAGATCCTGTGTCCAGCTCCATTGTGAGGGGTTTGCCTTCGATTTCTGGTGTCACCCATATTATGCTACTGCTGAGAGAAGTCACTGTGTTTAACTCCATTGTACCAATTAATCGTTCATCTGAATCACTGCCACTGTTCTCTGCTAGTGCATTCACAGACCCTTTCATTTTCTCATTTTTCCTGTTGTGACTGAATTTTGCTCTGCATGCTCTTTGAATGTGCCTGCTTCTATTGCATTTGTGACAAATTCCATCTTTGAAACAACAGTCCTCTGCTCTGTGACCATCTCTGTCGCGCCTGTTGCATTTCTCGGCCACACGGGAGCGGTGTCAGCTGTGTGAAAACTTGTGCAGTGAAGTTTGGTCAGTATTTCTTTTACTTTGCAACTCAAATGCATCTTTAGTCGTGATTTCCATAGCCACAGCAATTTCAACAGCCTTTGCAAACGTGAGATCTGATTCTGTGAGCAAACGTTTTTGAATGTGTTCATGTTTCAGTCCACAAACAAATCTATCCCTTAATGTGTCCTTTAGGTTCTCTCCAAACTGGCAATGTTCAGACATTTTCTTCAACTCTGCTACATATGTACTAACACCCTCCCCCTCATTCTGATCTCTCTTGTGGAAATGAAAACATCCACGATGAGGAGTGGTTTAGGTGATTGGTGATTTTGCAATATCTCCACAATTTCTGTGAATGTTTTATTGGAGGGCTTCAGAGGGGCAGTCAGATCTCTTAGCAAACTGTACGTTTTTGGGCCAATTAAACTCAACAACGCCGGTACTCTCTTGTTATCAGCAATGTCGTTTGCAATAAAGTACTGTTCCAGTCGTTAAATGTAAGCTGCCCAGTTTTCTTGCGTGTCATCAAACACATCTATTTTCCCGATGCTAGCCATTCTCTTTACCTCAGGCTTGTTATATAAATATTCATACACATAGCTCATATATTATACAGCGCTAAGCTAATCCGCCTGACTCAAGTCATCTTATGTACCCCTGCTAAAACAGGAACTAGCTCACACAGCCAGCAATAAAACTACCCTCCTAACACTATCTCCTCAGGTTTGTTGTCTCCCGACCCCAGGAAACAAAGACATTCCATCGCATGAACACATACACCCAGCCATAAAAACTGCCCCTCTACCTCACGAACCCCTGACACAAACATCTCCTGAAATAAATACTCTTCACCCCTTCTACTGGTCGGGTGCCCAGAACAGAAGACTGCTGTGCACCAATGGGGGCTTCTACTCTGGCTAGAGCGGGTCCGCCTCCAACCCTACGGGACCATTCAGAAGGCGTCACGACAAGACTCTACCTACTTTATTCTATGTATAAAAATGAATGGAACCTTTGTATAAGTTCTCTTTTTCACCTGACTCCTTATCGGGTTATATGAACTAGATCCGTGCACGATGTAGAACAAGATATCTTTGACCAATAAACAGCCTTTTTGATACACCTGATTCCACTCTGTCCAGCGTCGTTGATTTGCATTCCCTCTCCAGTATGAAACACTAACAAAATGGTAGCAAGAGGATGGTTATTCCTGGATTCGATCTATGATAAATTAGTGTGAGAGGACGAAACAGATCACCGGCTCAAAATCAGACGGAAGAGTGACCCACAGCTATTCGTCTTGCCTCGGGAAATCTGATCGGAGCGCTCTACTTGAAAGGTAAAGCAGAGCCTGTTAAATCGAAATCTGCATATTGTATTATAGTCTAAACCAAATTTTGATCAGAAAGTACTGAGCGTGAGTATGAATCGTTGCCAAATTATTTTTTACATAAGAACCTAAGGCATTGATTAAGGATATCTTGTTTTGTATAAAGACAAAGAAAAAATAAAAATAAAAAAATGAAAATGATTTAAAAAATATATATTTTTTTATTAATTGGCCTATACTGAGTTATTTTAATAGGAATGAGTGAATTGTGATTGACCAATGTGTTAAATTCCTTCGGGACGCTGTTTGTTCCGAAATCTGCATAGAAAACTGTCCTAATTATATATATATTGGGTTGTGTATAGAGGTGAGGAAAAGCAGAGGCTGTGTTTTAACATGT